>NC_028641.1:45543075-45543826 GCF_001406875.1 Solanum pennellii | reverse complement strand
GAATGGTATTGGAAATGTTGAGGGAGAAAGATCTTTATGCCAAGTTCTCTAAGTATGAGTTTTGGCTAGATGCAGTGTCCTTCTTGGGGCACTTGGTTTCTAAGGATGGAGTGATTGTGGATCCTTCTATGATCGAAGTAGTGAAGAATTGGGTAAGACCTACTAATGTGGAAGAAATAAGGAGCTTTGTTGGGTTAGCTAGCTACTACCGCCGATTTGTCAAGGGATTCTCTTCTATTGCTTCCCAACTGACGAACTTGACTAAGTAAAATGTTCCATTTGTATGGTCGGACGAGTGTGAGGAAAGCTTTCAGAAGCTCAAGACTCTGTTGACTACTGCACCAATTCTCACCTTGCCAGTGGAAGGTAAGAATTTCATTGTCTATTGTGATGCATCCTATTCGGGTGTGGGTGCAGTGCTAATGCAAGAGAAGAATGTGATTGCTTATGCTTCAAGACAATTAAAAGTGCATGAACGTAACTATCCAACTCATGATTTGGAATTGGCCGCGGTAGTGTTTGAATTAAAGCGATGGAGACACTATTATATGGGGTTAAGTGTGAAGTCTATACGGATCATCGTAACCTACAGTATGTCTTTACTCAGAAAAGATTTGAACTTGAGACAGAGGAGATGGATGGAACTACTGAAGGACTACGACATCACTATTTTGTATCATCCGGGGAAGGCGAATGTTGTAGCGGATGCTTTAAGTAGAAAGGCGGGAAGCATGGGAAGTCTAGCTCACTT
>NC_028641.1:45478041-45540418 GCF_001406875.1 Solanum pennellii | reverse complement strand
GAAGTGCAGGACGGACCGTCGTAGGCACAACGGGCCGTCACAGACTCCTTAAACAAATTGAGTCCATGACGAACCTGCATGACGGACCGTCGCAGGCACGACGGGCCGTCACAGGTTGCGCAATCCCAGGTGGAGCCGGATTTCTTTACACGTTTTAAGGGACGTTTTGGACTATTCCTACTTTAATTATAAAATTAGAGGGTTAAGAATTATAAGTCTAATTACTTGGGGGTTAAAAGAGGTAACCTTGAGTTAATTAGTGGGATATTATTACCATCTTTATACTTAATTATATGTAATTAGGGTAAAAGAAAGAGGGTTTGAATAAGAAAAAGAAAAAGAACAGAAAAAGAGAACGCACGATTGATAGAGAGAGAGAAACGAACGAAGGGAAAAACACAAGCTTTGGGGAAATTTGCTTGCTTGATCACGAATCTTCGGTGGAGGTAGGTTATGGTTTTTATGCTATTCGTAGTAAACTCTTAATAGCGAATGATATGTGTTGGGTAGTATTATAAAGTCTTCTATATGCTTAATTGTGTGCATGCATGATGTGATTTTTATATATATGATTTTGATGAAATTAGCATGATGAAGCTATTGAATCCCAAATCTTGAAGAACCCTAATCTACTTTGTTAATGAAATTGATGATGCCTTGGTATAAAAGAAGGCTTGATGAACTAAGTAATGAGATTAGGGGATCGGGTGTCACGTTCCGGCACCAGGATAGAATATATATATGGATCGGAGTGTCACGTTCCGACACCAGGATAGAATATAAATATGGATCGGGTGTCACGTTCCGGCACCAGGATAGAATATATATATGGATCGGGGTGTCACGTTCCGACACCAGGATAGAATATAAATATGGATCGGGTGTCACGTTCCGGCACCAGGATAGAATATATATATGGATCGGAGTGTCACGTTCCGACACCAGGATAGAATATAAATATGGATCGGGTGTCACGTTCCGGCACCAGGATAGAATATATATATGGATCGGAGTGTCACGTTCCGACACCAGGATAGAATATAAATATGGATCGGGTGTCACGTTCCGGCACCAGGATAGAATATATATATGGATCGGAGTGTCACGTTCCGACACCAGGATAGAATATAAATATGGATCGGGTGTCACGTTCCGGCACCAGGATAGAATATATATATATGGATCGGGTGTCACGTTCCGGCACCAGGATAGAATATATATATGGATCGGAGTGTCACGTTCCGACACCAGGATAGAATATAAATATGGATCGGGTGTCACGTTCCGGCACCAGGATAGAATATATATATGGATCGGAGTGTCACGTTCCGACACCAGGATAGAATATAAATATGGATCGGGTGTCACGTTCCGGCACCAGGATAGAATATATATATATGGATCGGGGTGTCACGTTCCGACACCAGGATAGTAGTAGTGGAGCGGAGTGTCACGTACCGACACAAGAGAAATAAAGATAATGAAATCTTGAAATATGTTAATATACTCAATCTAAAGAACATGTTTCCCAAAAGAGTATGGTGTGGAGGCTTGAGTCCTCATAGATATGTTCGGTGATGTTATAAATGATTTTTATACTTGTTGCTATCACCTGTTAAGAATATTAGTTGATTTTATGATGTTATCTGAGATATATTGCTTTCTATTTTGAGTTGGCCGATGATATCTACTCAGTACCCGTGTTTGTACTGACCCCTACTTGTATTTGTTTTCTTTGTTATTTGTGGAGTGCAGCAAACGTACCGTCGTCTTCAACTCAATCGCAACTCTAGCCAGTCTTCATTACACCGGATTTCAGGGTGAGCTAATGCTTCTAGCTTGGACTGGATCTTCTTCCTCATGTCTTGATGCCTTGAAGTTCCGGCATGGACTAGCTTTTGTTTATTTTAGCTTCTTAGAATACTCTTAGTTTAGTAATTTGATCATAGATGTTCTTGTGGTGATGACTTCCAGATTTTGGGGAAATAATAGATGTTGAATTTTAGGAGTTATTGAATTGTCTTTTATTAATAAGTTTAAGTCTTCCGCATTGCTTTATGTTGATATTAAATTGAAATGTTAAGGTTTAGATTGGTTGGTTCGCTCACATAGGAGGGTAAATGTGGGTGCCAGTCGCGGCTCGGTTTTGGGTCGTGACAGTACTGAAAATTACATTCATGCTTTTTACCACACTTGGCACAACTAGTTCTTTCAACAAAAGGACAACTCTTTTTCCTCCTTAAGGCTTAAAGGTAGTCTTTTTCCCTTGACATGGCTTTGGAACATTGGAGGGACTTTTATTAGAAGACCCCTTTTTGAACCTTGATTTGACTTGTACTTCAATCCTAGCCTTGAAGAAATTACCCTCATCAGGCTTTGATCTTTTAAACTCACTAACAACTTGTTAAAGCAGTTGTTCCTCAATCTTTTTTGCATGGACCATTAGACGAGAAATGTACATGCTTCGAATACGCATAGCTGACTTACATTCATTTTCCACAAGATCAGATGCCCCTATAACAAATTTAATCATCTTGGCCCTAGAGCCCTCCACCATAGTAGGAGCATGTTTGTATAGCTTAGTGAACTTAAGGCTATACTTCTTCACACTCATATTATCTTGACAATGATTGATGAATTCTTGAATTTTTCTCTCCGTAAGTTCCAAGGGGAAGAAACTATCAAAGAATGTCGTTTCCAATGTCACACAAGTAACCGGGATTATTCTAATTGGTCTCTAATCCTTCCATTGTTCATACCCAACTTGAGTCACATCCTTGAGTTGATAGGTAGCTAGTTCCGCCTTTTCTTAGGAAGTCACACCCATAGCAGCTAGGACTTTGAAAACTTCATCAATGAACACTTGAGGGTCCACCTCCATTTCGGAGCCAAAGAAAATAGGGGGATTCATCCTTGTGAAATCCCATATACTTGAAGTGGTTGTGCTACCATTGGGGTTTAGTTGCACCCTAGTGTCCCTAAAAACATGGAAAGATAACGCTTGAGTAAAACTATGGATGGTATCCCTTATCTCAACATTGTACATAGCACCCTCTTCAATGGGGACTTGAGGGTTTTGACGAGCCTGATGGGGAGCCACCTCATTCACATTCTCCTCTTAGTCCCTCCTAGCATTAGTACTTCTGGTATTCATGGACAATAAGCACAAGAAAAGGGATTAGAAGGAAATAATTACATGGAGTTAGGAGTCATAGCAAGGTCATAGAATATTGAAGAAAGGAAGGATTGTAATCATCTCATAGCCTCCTATCCATAAAGGTAGTATACGTAACATTTATGAATATAATTTTACTAGATGTGGTGTGCATTACTTAAAGCCTAATATTATCCTAAAACCATACGATCTAATATATGGTTTGTAGTGACCGTAGAGTACCCCCTAGATGTTACCAGTGTACTCTACTTCGAAGAGATCCTGTATAAGCCCTTAGCATAATCATCACTGCATAATGAACTCGAAATAATGCCTAATTTAAAATTTTTTACAGTAGAAGTTCAGACTTTATTTTCACACGCAAAATGTAAGAATCTAATACCATCGTAACACATACACAATATACTATTATGAATAAAACATAAAGTCATCAAATAGGGTCCTTATCCCTTTAGATACAATAGTCTTTTAGAACCAAAGTACATCAGAAAAGACTAATATGTCTATTACACTAATAGAGACACATAAAGTGGCATAAAGTGCATTATTCTCAGATCTTCAAGGAACTACCACAAGTCTGAAGTCAACCATTTTTCAAGGATGTAGAAGCAAACTAATTAGCGGGAACCTATTCTCAAAATAGAAAAGGATAAAGGGGTTAGTACTATTAATGCGCTAACTATGACGAAATGCATAGAAACCTTTAAAACAGGTAAAAGGGACATTTATAAGAAAGTATGCATTTATGATGTTTTCGAAAGCCATTCACATCCTCAACACAACAAATAAGGCAAAACCACAAAAAATGTCCAACTACAATGAAAGTATGACTTTAGCACTTCCTAAGGTCCACTTTTGCCGTGAAAAGTTAGCATCCCATAATATGTACCCTACGAAGAATCACTTAGAAACCACCTTAGCCACACACATTACCTTTTCATTTTATCACATTTCATAATCAAAAGTTAAAAACATGCATCATGAACCACATTTGAATATAGGAATATCCTAATTACAGCCATTATCCATTAAACATTAATGTTATCATATTAATTTAATAATACAAAGAACCTCCCATGACACCCTTCTAAGACTACCAATGCAAGGTACATGTGAAGTCTCATACCCTCACTTCTACTTAGTAAAACTGTTAGTATATAATAAGCTAGTTCATGTTTCATTCATTACTTCATTATTTACGTAAGATGAACCTGATCCGACATAGACTAGGAGGGATTACATGGAATACGGTCTCATGATTCCCCATAGCGAAAAAGGTTGTTCTACTTGACAAGGTAGAACCTACTTCCTATCTACTATAAGGATCCACTATTTATGTCCTACGGGGGAACATATTTAAAGGATAGGGAGATTTCTTCTAGAGATTCTATCTATTGCATTAACGAAGGAGTCCCCATCTCATGAGTATCTCTATGATGACCCAACCTCTTGCAATTATGGAAGGGTGTTTTCCTCATTGGCTATATCCTCTCGGTGCTTAGTATATTTTAACAAACTTAGTACCATTACTCTTTTTAATTGTATCTACATGTGTGAAGAGGTTTTCCCTCTTCATTCAATACAAATAAACATAAATATCTAAGATTCAATAGGTAACAATACACTTTCATCCTAGAATCAACATACGTATGTGAGTAGCAAGTTCACAATATCAATCATAGTGTTTTGATAAGAACTATACATTCAACCAACACAAGAGATTTACTTCATTAGACATAATTATTGCTATAGAATAAGTAAGGTTCAAGAGGGTGGAAACAATCCTACATCAACTTACTTGCATCCTCTCATAAGTTATCTAAAATTATTGTCATCTAGAAACCTACTGACCATTCACCGATAGACTGTCAAGTGACCTTCGGTCTGTATTGGTCAAGCTTGACAACTTTAGAGAGTTTGGCCAACCAACGGACTCCTAGAAAATAGATGGTGGTATGATCGACGGTCCGTTGATCATGTCATAGTTCTAGGGTTTATGCCTAGGAAGGGGTGACTAACCACAAACCCTACCTATGGTCCGTGGTTCAATCCACAGGTCGTGGTTTGCCTCTCGTGGATCGAACCTTCAATCTCCCTGAAATTTCTATTTTGCCTCATTGTAAATTTATTATGTTATATTTTTTCCCCTGGGATATTCGTCCTCAAATGTGATTCTAGATACCTTTCGGAAGAGAAGATGCAATACTAGCAGTTGTAATGCATGTAACTCATCAAAATGCACACACCCAAGGATGATATCAACTCAATGCTAAAAATACTCAATGCACCATAAGAAGTAGGAACTACATATAGTAAAAAAAAAAAGTATGAAATTTCAACATTACGTCATGTTCAAGGAGGAACTATCATCCCCAAACTAAAGTCATGCTCAACATAATTTCATGGATCCTATGCACAATCTATACTCAGACCACATATAAAAACAAAAGCTTTTTCTTATAGGAACGAACATGCATTAAAGGAAATCAGCGAAATACATAAAAGCAAAGATTTGAAATATAGGCCAACGAAGAGGATCTCATTGCCTAAAACTAAAATAGGAGGATAAAGATGAAGATACCAGGACATTATATTTTCCTTAGTCTCCAAAGCAACAACCTCAATTAGATGGTTCCTCCATAATACTTTTACAGAACCAACCACTTTGCTCCTCTCTTTCTATGCTTGTGTCCTATGATCTCAACAAAAATATCTTGATATAAAACAAAGGTTCTCTTTCACTCCAAAAATATAAATGGTGATTACGGATGTCGGATCTTCAACACATTACTTTAACATAGATACATGGAAACTTGGAAGAACCGACATTAACTCAATTTGGAAAATCAAGATCATAGGCAACTTTTCCAACACGTATAAGATGTTATACAGGTGTAAAATATGTGGACTAAATTAAATTTCTTCCAAAACCTCATTTCTCCCTTCTTGGGTGAGACATTTAAGTAAACCCAAATCAAATGCACCAAATTCAATGTTTCTCTTTCTAACATCGGCATAAGACTTTTGCCAAATTTGGGTCGTTCTCAACCTCTCTATAAAGAGTTGAACATTCTTTGTATCCTGATGAACTAACTCTGCTCTTAACAAGGAAATTTCGTTCACCTCGAATAAACCTATAGGAGATCTATACCTCTTACTATAAAGGGCCTGAAACGGAAGACATGCAAATACTAGAATGGGAGCTGTAATGAAAGAAAATTAAATCGATGAAAAATGATCATCCCAATTTTTTTGAAGTAAATCACCTAAGACCTGAATTGTATTCCAGTTTTGGGATTATTCACTCCGCTTGTACATTGGTATGTGGATAACAAGCGGTGCTAAGCTTAACATTGGAGTAAAGACCCTGTTGGAATGAATTCCAAAAATGAAAATTATACTTAGTATCTCTATCCTAGATAATGGACAAGGGCACTTCTTGCAACATCACCATTTCTGTCAAATACAACTAAGCATAATCTTTCGCTGAATAGGGTTCGTTGGCGGGAATTAAATGTAAGGATTCTGTTATTTGGTCTATTATAACTCAAATCCAATAATATATTTGCCGACTACATGGAAAACCCACTATGAATCCCATATTCAAATCTTTCAACTTCTAAGTAGGAATGCTAATGTCTTGAGATAAGCTTCCTAGTTTCGATGCTCCACTTTAATTTGTTAGAAATTTTGACATTTAACGCGGTGAAATATCCTTATTTATCCCATTTAACCATTAAATGTCTCATAAATCACGATACATCTTGGTAGCTCCTGGGTAAATAGAAATAGAATACCCAGAACGATGGGCTTGTGACACGATCTATTCCATTAGCTCATTAACTAAACATTAGTAATACTCAAATGACCTTGTATATAAACAAACCATCTCCCACTTTTGAGAATGCCTCAACGTACCTCTTAAGCGATGCTTATTTAATTTAAAGTTAGTTTGGATCATGACATGGTTTGGCCTTCATATTAGTTACAAAAGACGATTCAAAACTATTATCAACCATAACACCACCCTTGGTGGAATCCTATGGTTGAAAACCTAATATATTAAATCTATGAATATATTAAATAAACTCTTTTTTGTCATCACCCTTTGCAACACTAAACATGGATATGCGACTAAGAGCAACCGCTACTCTGTTTGCCTTATTGGTATGATAGAGAACACCCATATGATAATCTTTTAAAATTTCATGCCACCTTCTTGGGTAAAGCTAAAATATTTTTGTTAAATACATATTACTAACTCGCGTGGTCGCTAAAAAAATCCACATCAATATTATACAAATAAGACCTCAAAATCATTAAGGCATTGTACTCATCTTTGTTCTTTTGTGCAGGTGCACTCACAAGTGATGTAGCAGGTCCCTTCTGTGTCATGTGGGAAGTATCCCTTCTACAACAACAACATCAATAATCCTCATTGTATAAGATTCGCTCTCAAAGAACTACATCTTATTATCATAATCTTTCTTTAATCTCAAGCATTTCTAATCATAATTCATCAATTCTTTAACGATATATAAACATCCACAAACTTTTCTTTCAATGAATCAAACCCAATTACATCAACTTCTCCTTTCTAGAAAATAAATAGGCATGGGTAAAATATTTCATTTTAAAAACATTTAATCCTAATTAATCAATAATAAACAATCATAATACATTCATTTGGATCAACATTCATCATAACCCACAACATTAGAAGAAAACATAACTTTAATTGGGAGATTTAGACTTCACAATTAGGGAATGTTAAGGGGTTCCGTGGATGATGGGAATCCATGGATTCAAATCCATGATACCTTAATAACAAATCCCACCAAAATTTCTGAATATTTGAGTTATGATCTTGAATGTAGGTTCAACTCTTTCTTCTTCTTGTTCCACTTTTTAGAGAGAGAATATTTGAGAGGAAGAACATTGTAATGACTTGACTAAGGGATTTTAGAGGTGAAAATAATTATGTATGTATCCTAGGATTTGTTAAAATTACACCACTTAAATTTTATTCAAATGAGAAAAGACCCATATGCCACTAAAATAATTGTCAGGACATGACCTAAGGACCCTCGACGATGGTCTCATGGTACTTCCTGGTCAAGCATCCATAACTTATGAGATTATGACAATGCTACAAACTCTTAGACCACGGAGCTTTGTTTTACTAATGGTTCGTTCGTCAGGCCATTGTTGTGGGGACTGTGCGTAGGCCTAGACGACCAACCGTAGGCGCTACCTACGGTCTATAGTTCAATCCACGATCCATAGGTGGCCTCTCGTGGATGGAGCCTGCAATTTTGCTGAAATTATTGTTTTGCCTTATTTCGAATATCGGTTGTTACATTAGTAATACATAGGATATAACATCATGAGATAAAGTAATGTCAAGCTAAAAATATTCCTCAATTCATTTTAATGTTTTATACTTGTGCTATTTTTTGTTAATAAATAAATCTAATACAAATCAATAAAAATTTTAAATATGAGTTATTTAAAAAGACAAATATATATGTGTCTTTGTGTGAACTTTACTAACTATCTATATTTTGATAAATTTGAAGAAATACATCCATATGAAAACTATAACTAAAATTTTTTATATGTAAATGTATATGGTTTATTCAATTTTACCATTTTGATAGTCTTTTCATTATATAAAGGTATATGGTTTATCTTTTATAAATAAAAAACAACAATTTTGTGAGTGATAAATTTATTAAGATGACAATTATTTATCCTCCAAAAATTCAATTGAAAAATAGTGAACATGACAGTAAAATTGTTCTTATAATAGGTACTTAGAAGGCCATAGAAAAAAATATTTCCCTACAATTATGTACTTCCATCCAATTACTTGATAACTCAAACGTATAATTGCAAAGAACAATTACATAGAGTTTTAATACAAACACAGGATGAGGTTGAAATTCTGAACTAAACAGTTCATAAAATAAACCATGTATTAGTAATTCTTGCAATAATGATCCCTCCATTACTAATCAATGCATTACTAATACCTACATTTTTTTTTTGTATCACGAGATGATCATCTTAGGCTGGTCCGTTTGTCCAAATGATCACTAGGTGTTTAGGAACCTGAATAGATTATTGGAATCACATAAGTATCTTTTTTTGGTCAAGAAAAAACGTGCTAATCCTAGTGGGAAAAAGGAAAAGAGAGAAATACCCTTTTTGCAAACGGAAGAAATGCCTTAACTAGAGAAGCGTCCCTCAATTGGGAATAACTATTTACTTTGAGTTTGAAACATAGAAAACTAGGCGGCACTGGGAAGAGGATTGAAATTTATTTGATTTGATAGATAATGGGTCATCTAATTATTCATTTTCCAAAAGATATGGTCAATTGAAGTTGACCAAAGAGAAATAATCATATTGAAACTTAATTGGAAAGAGATCTTTCAAATCATGTTTATGTTGTAGATTCTTGAGACCTAAACATCTAAAAAAATTAGAATCACTCAATACAATCTTATTCACAAATAAAGAATGGCTCAAATATTTACTTCAAAATTTTAGAAATGTTATATTGATCCATAAGAAACAAGATGAGGGTAAGTGTAGCCCACTAAATAAATCCCAAAAGGTACATAGGTATCGATGATGAACCATGATGGGGACAAATAACCTTAACTCTATATTTAGAAGCACCCTTTGCACCAAAAACCACATCTAGAGGTGGTTTACCATCGAAAAAACTCAGGACTCCTAAAAATGAATCTCGCAGAACTGCAGAACCAAATGACCCTTTGAAATCTATGCTTGCCCCCAAACTCTCAAAATGTTGAAGAAGTTCGTCTCTTACCTTAGGGTCTATTGTAATACTCTGGATGTCCAAGACCTAATATAGAGCCTCAAATGAACATAAAAGACATGGAACACTGTTTTATGCCCTAAAATAATGTATTTGAGACATTTAGGAAGTGTTAGAGTAAAAACATCAAGAAACATCCATGACGTCCGGTGAATTGTGAAATGTGCACTAGTGTGGCTTGGCATGTTATATGGCGTTTTGTGAGTCATAAATTAGTGAAAATTTGTATAAAGGTGTTACATAATTATTAGAGTGTTTTTAAGGTCGAAACATCAATATATTACTCCCCAAGGACCAACCTAATGGTCCTTGGAGAGGACCCGTTCATTTGAACCAAAACTGTCAAATTGACAGTAGCCAAACGACGAGTTATCGATGGATCGACGCTCTTTCGGTGGTAGTAATTGTCCCACACTTATAATTCTCCAAAGATTCTCCGAAAACCGAGTATATGTCGCGAACGACGGTTGCACAGTAGGTGTCGTTGTTGGACCTACGGACTGTAGGTCTCAGTCTTGTAGTCTTAGTCTATATTGACTGTCTATTTTAAATTAAGTCAATTAGTTAGTTATTTTGTTAATTAAGGTTTAAGGGGTGAGTAATTAAGTTTTCTAAGGGGATATATAAGATATAAACCTAATTAAACTAATTCAACACCCATTAATTCCCAAAATAAAATCTCTCTACCTTGTCTCTACTTTCTCTCTCTTTCCCCAAAGAACACCATTGAATACTAAGGTTCAAGGGTATTAGGTATGCAATAGTTATACTCTCTATCTATTATTCCTCAATGATTTTTAAGGTACGGTAACTCTTAACTTTTAGGATATATTTCCCCAAGAGGATCCTTCAAATTGAATTCAAAAGTTATAAAAAATATGGGTTTCCTTCTTATTCGTAAATTTATCTTTCAAATTGAAATGTTATTGGTTTTGGTTTTAATTGATTCTTATAGATATATTATGATTGATTTTTTGTTAATTATTGTTGTTCTTGGTAATTAACCTAGTTACATAAATGAAACCATAAATTTACCCTATTTACCTAACCCTACAATATGAATTGATATAAGTTGGTTAGTGATGATGCAATTTACTTTGTTCTTGTATTTATTACTATTATACTATTTTATTGAGATATTTATTGATTAATAAGGTTGATTTGGAGATACAATCTTTAAGGGGGATTGGTAGGACTTTGTAATCTTTAATCCTTACTTCAGTTGTGATGACTTAAACTTGATGATGATGTTTAATTGAGTATTACATGTGATTAGAGAAGATAGTAGATGGAATGATGAATGTAATTGAAATTTATTGGTAAAATTAATTAAGAGATTATGATGATATAAGGTTTTGTGTAAATCTCTTTTGTGCCTTACTACGACATGATGATGATGGTGTGTTTATCTCACAAATGAAGTATTGTAATGGAAGGACATTCTCATGAAATACCTACTGAGATAATGACTATGAATATATAAGGGGTTAGTCTCCTATAGGATATATTAAGCTTTGATAATTTGGAATTACTTAAAGAAAATTTGAAAAGGGACTTTAGCTTAACACCGAGTGAACTAGTTATGAGATTTGTCCCTTCTGAATGTGGGAAGGTAGGTTCACAATGGTTCTCATGAGATGGATATTATAATGTAATTGTGCATAAAGAGGATGTCAAGTATGTCTCCTAGTTCTTCAAGAGATAGTGGATCCACCAATAATGCAATGTTAATGTTTTGTTTCTACCATGGCAAGTAGACCCATTTCTTTCGGTGTAGGGTTTCATGACACCTTTTATTCAATGTTTAGCTCACGTGGTCTATGTCAGTTAAGTGAATTGTTCCAAAAGGTAAAATTAAAGTAATAAACTGAACTCTAGCTAGGGTGACTTAAGGGGTTCTTCTTAGTATAGGTAGGGGTATGAGATTCTACCTATTCATTACAATAGTTTACCTTGAGGGAAGTCCTAGGAGGTTTTTTATAAAGTAAATGATATGCATATGCTGACATTGCATGTTGATGATCCTATATGATGTTGGTTTTACTTGTGAACATGTTGTCTGTCAATATTTCTATGTATGATTATTACTACTCCTGATGCTATGATATGTGAAGTTAGGCATTACTTATGATCTCTTTCCTTGTTTGCTTGACTATGTGGGGTTATGAGGCTTCACATATGCATTGCACTTGTAAGTTTGGAAGGGGTTGTGATTAAGGATCTTGTATGATGTGATAACATGAACTCTTGTACATACTTTGTTGTTGGTACATTATTTTGGAGTTGATTCGGTTATATGATCTTGATATGCTACTATTCATGTTGAAGTGTCTTTATCATGATATTGGTCTTATGTTGGATATGGGATTGTATTGAGTGAAGTTGTGTTGAATGGCTTATATATGTTCCTGATTGTGCATGAAAGCTTTTAAAAGTGATTTAGCATGATGTTGAACTGAATTTCTCGTTGAGCATTATTTCAAGATTATATGTGCATATGTTTCCATACTAATTACAAGTGGATGTACTAATCCATATTGTTTCCCTTTTTCCCAAACAATATAGTTGAGGTATCAAGGCCAAATTGCAAGAAGACTTGAACAGCTTTCCCAAGTTGATTGGTGAGTCCTCAATGTTCGAGGATGATGCCTTCTATCTAGCATAGTAGGATTTCCCACAGTTGAAAAACATTATTTTGTCTGTTATTGTTGAAGATATTGTAGTAAGTCCTAAGTAGCATTTATGAATTCGTATTAAGGGTTATACCCGAATGTTCTACTCATTTTACATGGTTTAATGTGATACGGTATATTGACTAAATTATTATATTTTATGTATATTATCTAAACGAGAACCCTACGTAAGTATCCTATGTGAAGATTATAAGTAAACTCCATCAGTTGTATGTGAGAGGTCTATGTAAACCTCAATATATAAAAGTTTTAATTTTTTAGCATTTTTATTGATGATATGTTCTAAAAAATTTTAAGAGGCTAGTCTTAGTTCTCTACGAGGACGGCAATGGCGGTTACGTCTAGGGGGTGCTCCTCGGTAAGGACATCTATGCTAGAAAAAAATTGTGAAACTCTAGTAAGATGTGTTTATTTTCTATCCACGTCAAATGAGAACCTCGTGCTATCTATCTATGATAGAGCGGATTCAAAAAACTAGTTTAGAGGTTATTCAAAGCGAAGTCACATAATTAGTGGCCAAAAACGAATTTCATAAGAATTCGCTATAGCCTCCAAAAAGATAAGATGCATACATCTGTACACCGATCAATAATACTCTACTAGGATATTTTTATTTTACCAATGGTATTGGTAAACTTATATATCTAATACAAACTAACCACAACCCAACATCTCCTGTAATGATGGCACGTACTATATTCCACCCGCCTATCACGTGGAAAATAAATAATAAAAAACAATATGCTAAAAAATAGTGAAAAGAAAGATAGATCAACTAAAATATTACTATAAAACAATAAAAAGACCTTGCATCTTGTAGTAATGGGAGCATTATATAATAATAAGACTCCAAGAATTTTACAAATACAATACTAGTATAGATTGTCTCTGAATACAACATAAAAACTACCTATCAAAAATATGTGGAAATTGGTAACTCCAAATTCCAGCAGCTAACCCTAGTCTTCAAATCTCGTAAGCTACTTCAAACGAGCTCCAACCCAATGGTGGGAACTATTACTATGATCTACACTGTGTATAGGTGTAGTATGAGTACCAACAATTGGTACATAATACATATCAGCCGCTTGAACTAAAAATATAAAGAAACTATAAACAATATTTAATAAGAAAAACAATGCAAAAGTAACTAAACACGAAATATAATATGAAATATAAGCATTGAGGAGTGTAAATAGGATACAAAGAATAAGATATCAAGTCACAAACGTACCTAGAATCACAAGTTGATAATCTACTCACAAGTTAGCTATGATAACAAAGTTAACTACCTAATGTCATTAGCAAGAATATACATTAATTTCATTTACAACCTAACCATTAGAACATCAATATCATAGGAATATAGAATATAGTTAATTAATAACCTAATCAGACCTCCATAAGATCATAGTACACAAATAGCAAACATAACACAACCATCCCCCATAAAATCGTAAGGTGAAATCAACAATATATTAAACTGTTCAAAGGTGATGCATATGAATTTAGGAAATGCGATAGAACAATTAGTGCTTGGCTTAATTGTTGTCTGAAAATTAGTCATCTCTATCATTATATCAGAGACATGATTTGCCAAACTAATATAGGTTAGGGTGTCAATGATCCTACTTGTTTAGTAAAAGATGAGTACATCCAGATGTCTCTATCATTTAAGTTTGAAAGGAGCACTATCTTGATGTGTCATATATATCTAAATCATTTTAACAAGTAGTTGAGGTAGTCTATTTTGTATTTTCTTGATTGAGATTTTTTAGATCATGTTTAATATGAATTTATCAAATTTTAGACCTCTTTAATTATTCTATATTTTATAGATTTTCATAGGAGTATTGATGTTATACTCTAAAAATTTGATACTAAACTAGATCCATGAGATAGGGTCTTGGAATGTGAAAATGATAAATTGAATCGTAGTAAGGACCTTATGTGCTTATAATGGGGAGTTTAGTGTTTGAACACCAATAAATGTATTTAACCTAGTAACCTAGATTACCTTAGGAAGTTTGGTTCACTATGAGAATGGCAATAACCAAGGAAAAACGGCAACCTTAATCAAAGGGCCAAGGATGCCCCACCTCGGCAAGACACTTCCCAAAGGGTTCATGACCACATAAAAAACAAATGGTGTGGACCAAGGTGTACTTGAAGGCATCATTCGACATGCCTTAGAATATTTTCAATCAAGTACAACAATCCAAGACACTACCCTAAGTCAACGAGACACTTTACGAGTTGTTTGCTTGACCACGGCCCGTGAAAATGCCCTTGAAGGTGCCTTGGAATTTGAGTGTTCTTTAGGGTCATGCACGGTTGGGGTAGCTACTACAAAGTGAGCCATGGGCACCACCACGAATCTTGGTGCCATTCATAAGACGTCTAAGTGGTCGTGGTGCCTGGGACAATGATGACTTGTCGGGGTTTATATTGGAAGACCCTATTCGGCTTAGGTTAAGTGTGGGTCATTTGGTATAGGATTTATATGTTTATATATATAAGTCATTAACCACCGTAATTGTAACGCTCTGTATGTTCCATGACTTAGAATAGAGATTAGCCTATTGAATAATAGTTAAAATGGTGTTTCTAGAACAATATTAATGTTATATACTCATTTAGACAAGGTTAGAGCCAAAATGACAATGAAAGACCTTGACATCCGGAAACTAGCTAATTTGAACTAGTTGACATTCCTATGTTTGGAGAATGTTTTGAAGTGTCAAATGAAGTCCAAAACTTATAAAAATACTTCAAACAGGTGATATCTAGTACACAGGGTCCAAACGTCTAGTAACAAAACCCCAAGGACAACCTGAAGGATCCTTGTGGAGGACACAAACATGGGCCGAGCAGGCAGGTTTCTAAGGCTACTGCGCGACGTGCAGCCCAAACGAGGGCCACTGCCCCATATAAATTTTTGGAAATTTTTTTTTGAAAGCACCCTCACGACACAGACTGCCTTGACCAAATATTCAGAAAAAAAGAATTGGAATTGGCCCAGCAACGCGCAGCCACCTCACAAATTCGTTAAAGTCATATTTTACACAATTTAACTTCACAAAAAAATGCATTTAAGTGAGGGGTATTCTGGGTATTTTATGGGAAAAGTTTCTAATAAATTTAGGTCAGTTTTATACAACTTTTGCACATTTCAATCAGATTTAAAAAATTCCTCTCATCTCTCTCAAGAACGCTCTCTTTTTCAAACTCCATTGAAGAACAATAAAATCTTAAGGAACGAAGACGAAGACTTCAAAATTTCCATTTAATTTTTTGTGGATAAAGCGTCAAAATGTATGGGATTTTCACTCTTTGGATTCCTTTCCCAAAGAGATCCTTTTGATGATGCTTTTCTAGAATTCAACTTCTAAGGTTTCTACTCTACAAAACGGTTTTCTTCCTAACTCAAGATTAACGACTAATGATGCAAAATAACGATTTTCTATTGTTAAATATGTGTGTATTTCTGTGTTATTTGTTAGTAAATTTTGAATTTCTTGTGAAAAATGTTCCCTCTCTAAATAATGGTTTTGATTGAATTATATCTACTATTTGATAATATGTAAACGTTGGGATTGGAACCATGATTTGAATGAACATTTTAACGACCCTTCCCTCGCCATAAATTACAAATTGGTATTGTATATTACTTGAGTAATTGGTATAGGTTATGTTATTCAGTATTTCACTATGTAGTTGGATGATGGTTGTATATTGAACATAAGTTGTTGATAATGGTTCAAGAAAACAAGAGGTAACTCTTCCAAATTTGTGATTACTCTATAATGATTATGTGATCCTATAACTGATGTTTTCATGCTATTCAAGTAAATATGATGTTGTTATGCATATATATTATACTATGAATATTTTAAATGTGAGATCATGATAAGGATGTGATAATGCAAGTCTATGGCGTTCTCTTGTATGCCTTACACAAGATGATTATGATATGTTAATTTCACAAATGAAGGGTTATGATGAAAATAAATTCTCATCTAAACTTAAATATCTTATGATCATGTTATATAAGAAGTTAACTCTTATGGCCTATGATAAGATATACGAACAAATTATGACTTAAAGGTTATCCACAAAGGGACTTTAGCTTAGAATCGATGAACTAGATATCACATGTGTCCCTTCCCTAGTTGGAAGGTATGTTTACACTGGCGCTCGTGATATATAGGCTGCCATGTAATGTGGAATTATGGGTTTCTAATATATCTCCTTGTTCTTGAACTATGTTGTAACCACAAGAACACTAGCTAGTGGATCCACCTATAAAATGCTATATTCATGTTCGGTTCTACTTTGGCCAGTAGACCACCTTCTTTTGGTGTGGGGTTTCGGGACACTAGATTCCATGTTTATCTCACATGGTTTAATGTCGGTTAAGGCGATCGTTCCCTCAAGTAATATGTAAGACAAGTAAATGAACTTTTGCTAGGATGACTTGAGGAGTCTACTTAGTATAGGTAGGGGTATGAGACATTACCTAGAAATTGCACAAGTTGACTCTAAGGGAAGTCATAGGAGATTTTTATCATGTAATATAAATATGAAATGTATAGTGCTTATGATATATGATGTTGATCATAAATGATGTTGCCTAGGTTAATGAACATGAAATTGTCTATGTTGTTATATGTGATAACAACTTATGGTCTAAGATGTATGAAGCAAAGCATTACTTAGGGTCTCCTATCTTGTTTACTTTATTATGTGGGGTTATGTGGCTTCACATTATCATTGTACTTGTAGTCTTGGGATGGGATAATTGGTAAATGTCTTATACGTTATGTAATATGATTAAATGAACGTTAAATGTTAAGATGACTTTATGATGATATGTCTTTGGTTATGACTATGATTTATATTGTTGTGGTCCTTATTATATTCTCTATTATATGTGCATTAAAGGCTTTCAAAAGATTTAGCATGCTTTCTCAAGAAATGGTCTTTTTTTTCATGCATGTCCTTAAATATTATGTGCATATACCCATACTTAGTATATGCGACGTATGAACCCCTTACTCTATATAACTACAAATATAAGGTACGACCATTGAAGATTAAGAAGGTCGACTGAAGAAGTTTGGAACTCTTTCTTCAAGTGTTGGTAGGTCCTCTTGTTCAGGGATGCTTTCTTTTCGTTATTGTAGCTTATGAAGACTTTAATAGATTTTAAGAATTCCCTTTATTCAGTCTTATGTTCTTTGGATTCTATTGTAGTAAGGCCTATATGGAATCTTGACATTTTATTTTCTATGTCCAGGTTTGTACTCTTTATATGGTTTTTATGTGAGAAAACTTCTAGAATATCTCTAAATATGTTTTCACGATTGCTAAATATGAAGTCTAAGTAAACTTCTTTTTCCGCAATTTTAACTGATGATATAATATGACGAATGCTAAGGGTTTGGTTTGAGTCCTCTGATAGGATGACGACGCTGGTCGCATCTCGGGGTGCTCTCCAGATATGATGCAAATAAATTATTCTAAATCTAAAACCCAAATCACTCTCTCTCAATAATTCTCTCTATTAAGAGAACCCTATGCTTGAAACAGAAGAAAGAGGAGAAAAGAAATGAAATGGCAGCATCTTCTATCGGTTTCACCCCGTTAATTGAAGATGTTTTATGGTATGTGACGAATGTTCATCCATGGGTTATTCCACCCATGGACCCGCCATAATTTCCCTCAATTCTATATCCAAAATACCCCAATCTAGATGTGTTTGTGATTGCATCCTCGATATGGCTTTATTATGACTCTTATCTAGTGGTCTCGTAGGTCCTGGTCTCTATTTTACCATTTAATATTAAATTAAGTCAATTAATTAAATTGTTGATTTATTAAGGGTTAAGTGGTGTCTAATTAAGTTATATAAGAGGCTTTATAAGATATAAACCTAATTAAACTAACCCAACAGCCCACAATTCCCAAACTCAAATCTCCCAACCTTTTCTCTACTTTCTCTCTCTTTCCTAAAGAACATCATTGAAGACTACCGTTCAAGGGCATGAGGAGTTAAAGAGTTTGAATTCTCTACATCAATCTTCAAAGATTGTTACGATATGGGAACTCTTACTTCTTGGGATCTCTTTCCCCAAGAGGCTCCTTCAAATTGATTTATGAAGTTTTCAAAAACATGGGTTTCCTTCATATTCCGAAATTGATCATTCAAATTGAATTGTTATTGCTTTTCATTGAATATAATAGATGTATTGTGATTGATTATCGTTGAACTATTGTAGTTCTTTGTAATTGGACTATTTATATAGAATAAATAATGAATTTACCCTATTTCCCTACCCTTAGGTTATGAATTGATGTTGAATTTGTTAGTGATGATACAATTGACTTTGTTCTTCTATTGAATATTATTATATGATGTTATTGGGTAGATTGATGGATTAATATGGTTATTTTGGATATAAGATCTTGAACAGGGCTTTTGAGGTGAATTGATAAGACTTTGTGATCATGAATCCTTACTTCAATTATGATGTCTTAAACTTGATGATTATCTTTAATTAAGTATTACATGTGATTATGTTAGATAGGTTATGAAATGATGAATGTGATTTAACTGTCTTCATTATATGTATTGTGAGATTATTACTATGGTATGATGATATAAGGTTGATTGTGAATTTATTATGTGCCTTACTATGAAATGATGATGATGGTGTGTTAATCTTAAAAAGGAAGGATTTTAATGAAAGGACATTCTCATGCAATACTAATGAGATAATGACTATGAATATATAAATGGGTTAGTCTCCTATAGTCTATATTATGCTATGATGATTAAGAATGACATAAAGACAATTTAAAAAGGGACTTTAGCTTATTAACGAGTGAACTAGTTATGAGATGTGTGACTACCCATTTTGGGAAGGTAGGTTCACAATGATTCTAATGAGATGGAGATTATAATGCAATTGTGCATAAGGAGGGTTCGAATTACGTCAACTAGTTCATGAACTATGTTTCCCCCATAGGAAGGTTAACTAATGGATCCACCTAGAATGTTTTGTTAATGTTTTGGTTCTACCTAGGCAAGTAGACCACCTTCTTTCGGTGGAGGCTTTCATAACACTAGATTCCATGTTTACCTTACATGGTCTATGTCAGTTAAGGCAATTGTTCCCGAAGGTAAAATGAATGTAACAAAGTGAACTCTAACTAGGGTTACTTAAGGGGTTCTCCTTAGTATATGTATGGGTATGAGACTCTACCTATGCATTGTACTAGTTGACCTTAACAGATGTCCTAGGAGTTTGTTCTTATGCTCTTATAAAGTAAATGATATGCATATGTTCACTTTACATATTGATTATCCTATATGATGTTGGTTTCACTTGTGAATAGGTTATCAGTCTATATTGCTATATATGGTGATGACTAGTCATGATGCTACTTATGTGTAGTTAGGCATTACTTATGATCTCTTTCCTTGTTTTCTTGACCATGTGGGGTTATGGGACTTCATATAGGCATTGCACTTCTAGGCTTGGGAAGGGGTTATGAGTAAGGGTCTTGTATGGTGTAAATAATGTCAATTCTTGTGCATACCTTGTTGTTATAACATTATGTTGGATTTTCTTTGGTTATATGATCTTCATATGCTACTATCGTGTTGACTTGACTTTATCATGATATTGGTCTTATGTTGGATATGGGGTTTTGTTGAGTGAGTTGTGTCTAATGTCTTTTATGTGTTCCCAATTGTGCATGAAAACTATTAGAAGTTATTTAGCATGATGACGAACTAAATGTCCCTTTGATAATAATTGCAAGATTATATGTGCATATGTTTTAACACTTAGTTCAAGTTTATGTACTAACTCAATTCTTTCCCTTTTTCCCAACTAATGAAGGTTCGGGCCGTTGAGGTATAAAAGGCCAAATTGCAAGAAGATTGTGACATCTTTCCCAAGTTATTTGGTGATTCCTCAATTATAGAGGATGATGCCTTCTAACTAGCTTAGTAAGATTTCCTATAGTCTATAGACATTGTTTTCTCTCTTATTGTTCAAACTATTGTTGTAAGTCCTAAGTGGCAATATTTATTACTATTAAGGTTTATGCCTGAATATTCTACTCATTTTAGATAGTTTAATGTGAGATAGCATATTAGACTAAATTCTTATGTTATGTATATCCTCTAAACGAGAAGACTATGTAAGCTTCCTATGCGAGGAGTGGAAGTAAACTCCATAAGTTGTATTTGACAGCTCTATGTAATCCTCAATACATAAATGTTTTAATTTTTCTGCATTTTTACCAATGATATATTATGACTATTTCTAAAAGGCTAGTCTTAGACCTCTTTGAGGACGACAACGCGTGTTAAATCTTGGGGGTGCTCTAGGATTATGACATATTTCGTATTAAGGGGGTGATCCCCGGTCATGAAAAACATTGTATCAATACTAGAAGGATGACTTCAAGGAGAATAAAGAAAGATATGTCTAATGTGGAAGTTCCTCCCCTAGAAAAAAAAGTGCCTCCACAAGACCAAGCTCCGGCCACTACTCCACCTATTATGGATGGAGAGATCAGGTCGTCATTTGTGATTTTGTGTCAAGCCATGACTAACTAAATTCAAGAGGTAGCTACTCAAGCTCATGTTATGGTGTCTCAAGCAAATAGGGAGGTTGGACCAATTGTTCAACAAAATGCTAGTACCACAGCTTCCCACTTGATGGACTTCACTGCGATGAACATTTCTATGTTCTATGGATCGAAAGTGAATGAAGACCCCAAAGACTTCATTGATGAGGTCTACAAGATTCTTTATGTTATGGGGTTGACTACAAATTAAATGGTCGAGCTACCTTCCTATAAACTCAAGGATCTAGCTCAAAATATGGTACAACCAATGGAGAGACAATAGGGCATTGAGAGCGGGTCCTATCACTTGGGAGTTGTTTATAAGGGATTTCCTTGATCGGACCTTTCCTAGGTATAAAAGAGTGGCAAAAGTGAAAGAATTCATCAACCTTCGTCAAGGAGGTATGATTGTGCAAAAGTACTCCATGATGCTCACTCAATTGTTCAAATATGCTCCTTCCTTGGTGTCTAACCCAAGGTCTGAGATGAATGATTTGTGACGGGAGTGTTTCATGACTTAGTTGAATAGTTTTGATCGGCGATGCTAAATGACAATATGGATATCTCTCGGTTGATTGTTCAGTCTCAAAAATTTGAGGAAACTAGACCCAAGAGGAAGATTAGTAAGTTTAAGAGGACCAAGTCTTATGAGGGGGATATTTCCAAGGGTAGTCTTGAAATTCAAGAGAAGCCTAGGTTCAAGAAGAGTATATCTAACCAACTTCCTTCCAATTTCCGTAAGTTAAACAAGGATAGGGTTTCTAACCCTAAGTATCAAAAGGGAAGAAGTGAAAAATTAACCAATTGACAAACCTACTTGTGCAAATTGTTGTAAGAAGCTTAATGGTGATTATTTAGTGGGAACGCAAAATTTTTGTGGTTGTGGAAAAGAGGGACATAAAGTTAGGGATTGCCCAAATGTGAGGAGTCAAGAGAAGACAAGTGTTCAAGAAAGTAGTCCTAGTTCCGATGCTCCAAAGTGGAACCGTTTTTACGTTATTCGTTTTAGGGGTGAGCAAGAAGAATCCCCCGATGTGGTCAGTGGTATGTTACAAATCTTCTCCATTGATGTTTATGCGTTACTTGTTCCCGGTGCTACATTATCATTAGTAAATCCTCTAGTAGAAAAAAAAGTTTGATGTTCTACCTGATATTTGTTTTGAACCATTTTCGATTACAATCCCGGTAGGTGACTTTGTTGTGACTAGAAGAGTGTTTAGGAGTTGTCCTATATATTTTCCTACTAGAGTTACATGGATGTACTTGTTAAAGCTTGATATGGTTGATTTTGATTTTATTTTGGGAATGGATTGGTTGCATTCTTGTTTTGCTTCCATAGATTGTAGAACAAGAGTAGTTATGTTAAACTTTCCTAATGAACCCATCTCAGAGTGGAAGGGGGTAACTCAATTCCTACAAGTCGTATCATTTCTTGTACAAAAGCTTGTAAAATTATATATGAAGGGTGTATTTACCATATTGTAAAAGTTAAAGATCTTGAGCCAGACATTCCTCCAATATAGTAGATCCCCGTAGTGAAGGACTTTCTAAAAGTCTTTCTCGATGACTTACCTGGAATTCCTCCCGAGCAGGAACTAAAATTTAATATTGACTTGTAACCAGATACAAATCCCATTTCAATCCCTCCTTACCAGATGGCTCAAGCGGTATTGAAAGAGTTAAAGATTCAAATCAAAGACTTGTTAGATAAGGGGTTTATTCAACCTAGTATTTCACCATGGAAAGCTCCACTGTTATTAGTTAAGAAGAATGATGGGTCCCTTAGGATGTGCATTGACAATTGCCAAATCAATAAAGTAAACATTAAGAACAAGTATCCCCTCCCTAGGATTGACAACTTGTTTGATAAACTCCAAGGATCTAGGTACTTTTCTATGATTGGATTAACATGGGGGTATCACCAACTTTGGGTGAGAAGTGTTCCTAGTAATGTATTTTGGTCTCACGAATGCCTCAGCGACTTTTATTGTACCTTATGAATAAGATGTTTTAAAATTTCCTAGATTACTTTGTGATTGTCTTTATTGAAAACACCTTTGTATATTCGAAGAATGGGGGTGAACGTTTGGACCATTTGAGGGTGGTCTTACAAGTCCTTAAGGTACACCAACTATTTTTCAAAGTATAACAAGTGTGAGTTTTGATTTAGATCGGTGGCATTCTTTTGTTATATTATCTTGAGTGAGGGCATTGAGGTTGAACCAAAGAAAATTGAGGCGGTTAATAATTGGCCTAGACCATTGACTCCGATCGAAATTAGATGTTTCTTGGGTTTAGCCCGGGTATTATTGGAAGTTTTTCGATGGATTTGCGTCCATTTCTTCTCCTTTGACTACCTTGACCCAAAAGAGTGTTAAAGTTGAGTGGTCGGAGGCTTGTGAAAGAAGCTTCCAAACTTTGAAAGATAGGCTTATCTCCATTCCAGTGTTGACTTTATCGGAGGGTACCAAGGTTTTTGTGGTACATTGTGATACGTTCTGATTGGGTTTGGGGTGTATCCTTATTTAACATGGGAAGGTAGTAGCCTATTCCTCTAGACATCTCAAAGTACACGAAAAGAATTATCCAACTCATGATCTTGAATTAGAGGTCGTAATGTTTGCTTTGAAAATACGGAGGCATTACTTGTATGGTGTTTATGTTGATGTGTATACCGCCCATAAGATTCTGTAATATGTGTTTACTCAAAAGGAGTTATGTCTATGACAAAGAAGATATTTGGAATTATTTAATCATTACAACATGAATGTTCTCTACCACCCCGACAAAGACAATATGGTTGTGGATGTTCTAAGTCGTATGGCCATGGGTAGTGTGTCACATGTAGAAGAACGGAAGAAAGACCTCATGAAAGATGTTTAACGTATGGGGTGATGTAAGAGGAATCGTCGTCCTCTTTGAGGACTAAGACTAGCCTCTTTGCTTACAACATTACATATCGTAGGTAAAATTGCGGAAAATTTAAATCCTTTCGTTCACTTCTACATTGATGTTTACATAGACCTCTGCATACACAAAATATATTCATATCTAGTATATATAGACCCTTAGTATAGGAAGATTACATAGTCTTTCTAATTTTATTGCACAAATCTCTCTGTCTATCTCTCTCTCTCTATATATATATATATATATATATATATATATGTATGTTTGTGTCTATATACATACATATATATATATATATGTATACACACATACATAGATATATATATATATATATAAGAAGTCTAGAATGTGTCTCATATTAAACCATCTTAGTCGAATACAACATCTTCGGTTCAACCCATACTTTATTACAATAAAGTCCTTATACAGGCATATACAAAGTCAACAAGTAAAGAGAGTGAACTTAGTAATTTTTAAGTCTAAACAATATAAAAAAGAAAGATAGTGGCATCGTCCTCGGAAGGTAAGGACCTACCAAACATTTGGGGAATATCAAAGTAGTCTTCAATAGCCTTCAACTAAACTCAACGACCGATCCTAAAATTTGTAGTAAACAGAAAAATGGGGTTAGCACACACTTGTACTAAGTATGAGTGTATGGACATAAACAAGACAAATCATGTTAAAAAGGACATTTGTTCAAATCCATGCCAAATTAGTTTGAAATGCTTTATACACAATAAATAGCTCATATAAGCCAATGTTTACATAATCCATAATTCGAAACCATGTACAACACAAGAAAAACATTAATAAGTATAGTCTAGTCAACATTATATCAACATAATCGCGTACATAATCAAGGCAACTCAAACATCAAGTCATAACATCAACAACCATTTACAAGAGTTCATAACGGCATAACATAAGCAAGACCCTTAACTATAATTCATCATTAAGCCTTCAAGTTCAATGACCAAGTAAAGACCCACAAACTTACTTAATCAAGTAAATAGAAAAATGGATCTTAAGCAATGTCCAAATAAACAAAGGATCCTAAGAAACGTCGAACTAATTATAACCTAGCATCAATAGTAGTCATCATAACATTTAGAAATATAGGCAATTAGAATATTCATAAATGAAACTATATACATATAGGATCATTAACATGAAAAGTCATCATATTCATAACATATATATTATAAGAACACAATAACAACCTCCTAAGGTGTCCCTCAAGGCAAACTAGTGCAAGACATATGTAGAGTCCCATACACCTACCTAGGCTATGTCAAACCTCTCAAGTCATCCTAGTTAGTGTATAGTCCATTACTTCATTTTACTTTTGGGAAAACTTGACTTAATAGACATAGACCACAAGAGTTAGCTGTGGAATCCAGTGTTGTAAAATCTTACACCGATAGAAGGTGGTCTACCGGCCAAAGTAGAACAAAACTTAAAACGTATCTTTCTAGGTGGATGCACTAGCTAGTCTTCCTATGGGAGCAACATAGTTAAAGAATTAGGATGTATGTATTGAACACTTTACATGCCTATTGGCGTTGGAGCCTCATCTCATGAGAATCCATTGGGTGAGTGTCCCTCATAGAGTTGTCAACACCTTATCTGGAACTAAAGAGTGAGTCTTCCTCCACGGGAAACTAACACGTCCCTTTGTCAAGTTCACTCGATTCTAAGCTAAGTTACTTTTGAAATATCTTTCCTTATTAATAATCACTTAGTTTAGTTCATAGGGTCTAATACCATGTATAGTCTTTGTCATTTCATTAGAAATTGAATGAGAATGTCATTTCATGGCAACCCTCATATGTGGGATTAGCATAACATTATCATCATGTCATAAGAAGGCACATAGGTACTTTATAACCAACCTTATATCATTTCATCTTAAAAAATATCTCACAAGCACATATTCAAGACATATCAATTTAACATTATACCAACACCTACTTAGGCTAATCACAAGTCATGCTTCAATTGAACTACAACATCAATCACAAAACATCATATTTGAAGAAAAGGTAAGGATCATAAAGACTTACTCAATCTCCTTGAATAGCCATCATCATAGTATTACCATCAACCAACCACTTACATCCAACAATAGGTGTAGTCACATCAATCAAAAATAATTAACACAAGAACTAGATCAATTGCATCATCACTATCGCAATTAACATCAATTCATAAGCTTGGGTTAGGGGAATAAAGGTTCATCAAGAATTTGATACAATCCAACCATACATTACCGTAGTCTATACATACATGAACTAGAATAGATAAAACAAATCTAATAATCAATTCATTCTTCAATTCCCATCAATTCATGACCAAGATCGAATATTTTGAGAAATTGGGGAAGGAACATGATCTACATCAAATTAATTCAATTAAAATAAATTAACCAACAGTCTACTCTTAATTAGTCATTAGTAATCACAATTAATCACGATCAATATAATCATCATTTGAAGTTTAGAAGAAATCCCATTAGAATTGGAAAATCCCATGGAATTGGTTAATGTAGAAATCAACTTAGAAAGGACCTCTTGGGGAAAGGAATCCCAAGAGTTAAGAACTCATACCTTAATGAATATATAGCCACGAAATTGAAGTGAAATCCTAGAGAAATTGAGCATCTTCTTCAAGCTTTGTTCCTTCTTCAATGGAGGAATTTGGGGAGAGAGAAAGTAGAGAGAGGTGAGAGCTTTTAGATTTGTTTTGGGAATTGGGTTCGGAGTGAGTTAAATTTTCATAAAACGGATCCTAAGTAAATATATAGTCATCCCATAAATTACCCAAAACACCTCTCACTTAAATGGGTCTTTTTGTGAAGTCAAAACGTTAAAAATATGATTTTATCGAATCTGGGAAGTGGCTCCTCATCGCGAGTCAAACACATTTTTATTTTGAAAAAACAATTTAGGCAGTAGGGTATGTGTGGTCCGCGCATCGTGCAGCAGCCCAGTGATTCTTGACTCATGCTTGCTGCTTTTGCAGCCTGCGCACCAATACTGGGGTCTTTGAGCGCACCCATATTAGGGTCCTCCCCAAGGACCCTTTGGTTGGTCCTTGGGGCGTCGTTATTGGACATTTAGACCCTCTATATTAAACTCTAGCTATCAAAAATCTATTTACAAGTTTTAGACATTATTTGACAATCCGAAACATTCACCAAACTTAGCGACGTCAACTAGGTTTACTTATGCCATTCTTCGGACATCGTGGACATTCCTTGACGTCTTGGCTCTAAAACATCTCGGACGACTCTTAAAAATCATCCCCTTAGGAACATTCGTCCCCGAATGACAGTAAACTTTTGAAAGGGAAAGGATAGACTCAAGATTAGCAGCCCGACGAATAATATACCACATCAATATCAACTTCCATATGAGTTACAACTCAAGGAGTATTACACAACTCCATTCAAACATATAATCATAGAATTTACACAAATGACTCAAAAACACCAATTTCAATACTTAAGGGCTCAATGTCTCCACATGAGGAATTTCCTTCTCACAACAACAACATGAGCTCAACATATAATTTAGGAGTCAATTATGAAAAAGTTACTTTCTCAAGATACCAACATGCTCAATATCACATTCGGAACGCAACAACATACCAAATACACAGTTAAGTGCAATTCAAGCAAAAGAGCATTTTTTCCTTATAGTTCATTTTTAACATAAACCTTTTTACCATAAACATACATATCTTTTCAAAACAAGTCAATTTCAATAAAATCATTATTTTCATTATTAATAGGAATAACTAACCTTATTTATGAAAGAGATGAGGATAACGGGACATTATGTTGGCCTCGGCCTCCCATATTGCTCCCTCAACTAGGGGGTTCTTCCATAACACTTTTACGGAGGCCACATACTTGTTCCTAAAAATCATCACTTGACGATGAAGGATTTTAACCGGAACCTCCTTAGAGGACAGGTTCTCTATCCCACCAAGACCTTCAATAGTAAAAATTGACTCGGGGTCACCAATGAACTTCATTGTAATAGATACCTGGAAAACCGGATGAACCGAATATATCTCACTAGGTAATCTCAACTCGTATGCAACCTTACCAACCCTTTGCAAAATTTCAAAGGACCCACATAACGAGTACTTAACTTCCTTTTCTTGCCAAATCTTACCACCGCTTTGATGGGTTAGATATTCAAATACACCTTATCACTTTCATCGAATTTTAATGCTTCTCTCCTATTGTCGGCATAAGACTTTTCCCAACTATAGGTCATTTGCAAGAAATTTCTTATTAGGTGAACCTTCCCGAAGGTCTTATAGATCAAGTCGGGACGAAGAGGCGAGGATTCACCAACCTCATACCATCCAATAAGATACGTACACCTCCTACCATACAACTCTTCAAAGGGAGCCATGGATATTGAGGAATGATAACTATTGTTATAAGAGAACTCAACCAAATGCAAGTTCTCGTCCCAACTACCCCTGAAGTCAATAGTAAAAGCTCTAAGCATATCCTCAAGAGTTCTGATAGTACGCTCCACTTGGCCATCCTTTTGGGGATAAAAAGCGGTGCTCAACTTCACTTGTTTACCCAACCCTTTTTGAAACGATCTCCGAAATCTACATGTAAATTGTGTGCCTCTATCGGATATGATAGATAATGGAATACCCTGAAGACTCACAATCACATCAATATAGATCTTTGCATAATCTTCCACTGAGTAAGTTTACTTAAGGGGAATAAAATTTGTAGACTTGGTCAATCTATCCACCACCACCCATATAGAGTTATTTTGCCTTCGAGTCCGAGGCAAACCCACTATAAAGTCCATATTAATGTCTTCCCACTTCTAAGCGTGAACTTGGATTTCTTAAAGTAAACCGCCTGGCTTGTGGTGCTCGGCTTTAACTTGTTGGCAATTCGGTACATTGCAACAAATTTTATATGTTCTTTTTCAACCCATCCCACCAAAACACTCCTCTAAAGTCATAAAAATCTTAGTAGAACCCGGATGAATCGAATAACGGGACCCATGAGCTTTCTCTAGGATCCAATTTCTCAAATCATTGACATTGGGTACACACAACCTTCCTTGGTACCTTAAAAGACCATCCCCCCTAGGACAATGACTCATTAAGCTTACCAAGGACTGATTTCTTCAACTCCATCAATAATGGATCAAGGTGTTCCTTAGACTTCATCTAAACCATCAAAGATGATTTGGAGTTAAGATGAACTACAATACCACCATTCAAAAAATATTCCAATCGAACAACCAAATGAGCCAACCTATGAACATTTTTTACTAGGTAATTCATGGCTTCATCTACATGAGACATAATACCCATAATAGTATGACTTAGTGCGTCCGCAACCACATTAGCTTTACCGGGGTGATACAGCACACTCATGTCGTAATCTTTCAACAACTCTAAACACCTTCGTTGTCGGATATTCAAATCTTTTATGGTTAACACATACTGAAGACTCTTATGGTCGGTGTACAATAAACATGAACCCCATACAAATAATGCCTCTATATCTTCAAAGCAAAAACAACCGCCGCTAACTCAAAATCATGAGTCAGGTAATTCTTCTCATGAATCTTATGTTACCTAGAGGTATAGGATTTGACTTTCAATGTTATATAAGAACAAACCCCGAATGCACTCGTGATGAATAACAATATACCACGAAACCCATAATACCATCCGATAAGGTCAACACTGGAGTGGAGGTAAGCCTATCTTTATACTTTTGGAAGCATTTTTCACATGATTCCTACCACTCAAAATTCACATTCTTTTGGATCAAGGTAGTCAAAAATGCAATTAAGGGAAACAAATCAACAAACCTTCTACAATAAACTGCATGACCGAAGAAACTCCTAATGTCGGTTGGAGCAAATGGTCTAGGACAATTCTTGACCGCTTCGGTCTTTCTCGTATCCACCTCTACCCCTTCCCTATAGATGATATGACCATGAAAAGTCACCAACCTTAACCAAAACTCATATTTTCTATACTTGACAAAAAGTTAATGTTCTTTAAGTACTTGCAGAACCACTCTCAAGTGGTCCACATGCTCACTCTCATTCTTCGAATATACAAAGATGTCATCAATGAACACAATTACAACGGAATCTAGTTAACTTCAAAACACCCTATTAATAAGGTCCATAAATTTCTCTGGGCATTAGTCAACACAAATGAAAATAACCCTAAACTCATAGTGACCATATCTTGTTCTAAATGTCATTATGGGAATATCCTCATTTCTCACCCTAAGTAGGTGATATCCCGACCTCAAATCGATCTTAGAAAAGTAGCCTGCCCTTGGAGTTGATCAAACAAGTCATCAATCCGAGGGATATAATAATTATTCTTAATTGTAACTATGTTAAGTTACCGTAATGAATAACATTCTAACAGACACATCCTTCTTCTTTACAAATAAAATTGGAGCGCCCCATGGGGAATACAAGGTTGTATGAAACCCTTGTCTAGTAAATCCTTGAGTTGAGCCTTCAAATTTTTCAATTCACCCGGAGCCATCCGGTAAGGAGGAATTGAAATGGGATTTGTATCCGGTAGCAAGTCAATAGAAAAAATATTTTCCCGTTCGAGAGGGATTTCGGGAAGATCATTTGGAAAGACCTCTAGAAATTCCCTCACTACGGGGACCATCTAAATGGGAGAATCTCGGAGTCTAACTCTTTGACTCTAACAATATGGTATAAACATCCTTTAGATATCATTTTGCAAGCTTTCAAACAATAAATTATTTGACCTCTAGGAATAGAATTTCCCCCTTCCACTCTAACACAAAAATTAAACTTAACCACCCTTGTTCTACAATCTATAGTAGCAAAGCAAACATACAACCATCCATACCCAATATAACATCGAAATTGACCATATAAAGTTCAACTAGTTGAAAATAACTAATTCTATTGGGCAACATTATAGGACAATCTCTATATACCCTCTTTGCAACCACCGACTCACCTACCGGGGTAGATACCATAAACAGTTTATTCAAGATATCGCGCAAAATATCAAACATTATCGATACCAAAGGAGTAACGAAAGATAGGGTAGCACCCGGATCAAGTAAAGCATATGAATCAATAGAGAATACTCGTAACATACTTGTCACCACGTCCAGAAAATTGTCTTGTTCACCCCTAGAATTCAGAGAATAAAAGTAATTCTCTTTTTTGAGGATCAACATTTGAACCAGCTTCTTCTTAACTCCTCTCTTCTTGCCAATTCAAAATAGGGAAATCTCTCTACTTGTGACCCCTTTTTCCACAATCAAAGAAGTTTTCTATTCCCATTAAGCACTCGCTCACATGACCCTTACCACACTTGGTACAAGTAGGCTTCTCACTAGGTGAGTTTCCACCCTTTCCCTTTTGGGATTTAGGTTTAGTCACCTCATCATCACGGGCCTTAGGGATCTTAGAAGGAACTACATTAGAGAACCTGTTATTTAACATAGGCATTTCTTTGATATCAAGTCTTTTATTGGAAGAACGACCATCAAAAGACCTTGACCTATTGGCATGTCTTCGATTTCTCTTAACCCTTGTATCGTCCACTTGTGAGCATGAACCATGAGATGAGAAATGTTCATATTATCATGTATCATTTCGGAACGACATTCTTATTTCAAGTCATCCGACATTCCCTTCACATAGCGGCTCATTTCATCCCTAGGGTCGGAAACCAAATAAGGGGTATGCTTGGACAACTTAGTTAATTACAAAGAGTATTCAAGAACACTCATACCCCCTTGGAAAAGGTTGAGAATTCTTCCTCATTAGCTTCTCTCTTTTCCCTAGGAAAGAAACTATCAAGAAAAGTCTTCTTGATAATCTCCCATGTCACCGGATCATCCCTCAAAGGCCTATTGTGCCTCAATTGAACGTACCAAGTTTTGGCTACATCTTTGAGTTGGTAAGTGGCTAACTCGGCCTTATCATAGTAGACAACCCCATAGAATAAAGGATCTTGTAGATTTCATCAATTAACTCTTCGGGGTCTTATTCAACCTTGGACCCATAGAAAGTAGAGGGATTCATCCTAGTGATATCCCTTGGAGGGGAGGCCATGGTTGTAACATTTTTGTTTCCTTAGGGTACCACCTCCTGGTTATCTTGGGACGTCATAAATTGAGCTTGAGTAGTGACGTCTTATGCTTGGATAGTAATGGATTAGGCCATTTGGAGAAAGGTTTCCCTTATATCCTTATCCGTTATGGCTGGAGGATTGGCCAGATCTTGATTATTATTAGAAACTTCCTCAAGAGGAGGAACGTGATTTCCTTGGGGAGGAACTCCTGCATTTGCAATCTCTTCATCAAGTCTTCGTGCAACGTTTCTTCGAGTATTCATACGCATAACCACAATGCAACGTTTAGGTGAAAGCACACATAATGTAAACTCTAGAGCCACGATGTTGGATTTCCATGACAATGTTAATTTCCTAAGCATCATATAATTTCCTACTCATAGTGTGGTGCGCTTCACAATTATGACTTAGAATCTACATAGACGTGGTATAATGCGACATCATCCTAATGAGATTCAACCTCATGCTCTGATGCGAAGTTTGTCATCTGTGGAGCACCCCTAGACGTAACCAGCGTCCTCGTCCTCTTTGAGGATTATGACTAGCCTCTGATCTTACATCATTACATATCATAGGTTATATTGTAGAAATTTAAATCTTTTCTTTAACTTTTACATTGAGGTTTATATAGACCTATACATACATAAAATATATTCATATCGAGTATACATAGACCCTTCATATAGGAAGATTACATAGTCTTCTACTTTTATTACAAATATATACATATCAATATCGAATCATAAGAAGTCTAGAATACGTATCATATTATATCATCTAAGTTGAATACAACATCTTGGATTCAACACATACTTCATTACAATAAAGACTTATAAAGGCATATACAAAGTCAACAAGAAAAGAGAGTGAAGTAAATCATTTTTAAGACTAAACAATATCAATAGCAAGACAGTGGCATCGTCCTTGGAAGTTGAGGATCTACCGAACACTTGTGGAATATCCAAGTAGTCTTCAACAGCCTTCAGTGAAGCTCAACGGTCGGAACCTACAATTTGTAGTAAACATAAACATGGGGTTAGTACACACTTGTAATAAGTATGAGTATATGAACATAAACATATCAAATCATGCTAAAGAGGATATTTGTTCAAAACCATGACAAAGTAGTTTAAAAATTTGTATGCACAATGAAGAGCTCATATAAACAATGCATACATAATCCATAATTCCAAACCATGTACAGCACAAGACAAAAATAAACAAGTATAGTAAAGTCAACATGTATATCTACATAATCGAGTATATAATCAAGACAACTCCAACATCAAGTCGTAACATACACAAGTATGTACAAGAGTACATAACATCATAACATAAGCAAGACCCTTACCCATAAACTATCATAAAGCCTACAACTCCAATGACAAAGTAAAGCCCCATAACATAAGTCAATCAAGTAAACCAAACAAGGGATCATAAGCAAAGTCCAACATATTACTATTCATTCTATGATATAATAGACCACAAGAGCTAGGTGTGCAATACGGTGTTGTAAAGCCTTACACTCATGGAAGGTGGTCCATCGGCCAAAGTATAACCAAATATAAACGTAGATTTCTAGGTGGATGCACTAGCTAATCTTCCTATGGGGGAAATATAGTTCAATAAATAGGAGATATATATAGAACCCTCTAATAAAAACTAACCACATCCCAACTTATCAGGTAATGATGGCACCTACTACACCCCACCCAGCTACCACATGGAAAATAAATAATAGCTAAAAAATAGTGAAAACAAAGAGAGATCGACTAAAATATTAAAAGAAACCATCCTAAAGACCCCACATATGGTAGTAATGGGAGAATTATATAATAATAAGATTACAAGCATTTTACAAATACAATACTTGTACATATTTCTTTGAATACAACATAAAGACTACCTATCAAAAGTAAATGGAAATTGGTAACTCCAAATTCCAAGAGCTAACCCTAGTCTTTAAATCTCATAAGCTACTTTAAATGAGCTCCAACCCAATGGTGAGAACTCATACTATGATCTACACTGTATAGAGGTGTAGTATGAGTACTAACAATCGGTACTGAATATAGATCACCCGCTTGAACTAAAAATATAAAGCAAGTATAAACAATATGTAATAAGAATAGTACTGCAAAAGTACCTAAAAATGAAATGTAAAAAGAAATACAAGCAGTAAGGAGCGAAAATAGGATACAAAGGATAAGATATCAAGACAAAAACATACCTTGTATCACTAGTTAATAAACTAATTACAAGAAAGCTATGATAAAAATGATAACTACATGTTGTCATTAGAAAGAACATACACTAATTTAGTCTAAAACCTTACCATTAGAAAATCAATATCATAGGAATATAGAATATATTAAACAATAACATAATCATACCTCTAGGAGATCATAAGAAACAAATAGCAAACATAACCCAACCAGTCCCCTATAAAATCTGAAGGAGAAATAAACAATAAATTAAACTGTTGATTGGTGATGCATATGAATTTAGGAAATGTAGTAGAACAATTAGTGCTTGGGCTTGGTTGTGGTCTGAAAACAAGTCATGTCTATCATTCTATCAGAGACATGATTTGCCAAACTAATATAGGTAAGGGTGTCAATGCTCATACTTGTTTAGTAAACTATGATCACATCAAGACGTCTCTATGTTGCAAGTTGAAAAGCAGCACGATCTTGATGTGTCATGGATCTCCGAAATTATTTTAACAAGTGGTGGAGGTAGTCTATAATGTAGTTTCTTGATTGAGATTTTTTAGATCATGTTTTATATGAATTGCATGTGATTTAAGCCAATACTTATCAAATTTTAGACGTGTTGAATTATTGTATATGTTATAAATTTCCATAGTAGCATTGTTGTTATACCCTAAAAGCTTGAGACTAAATTAGATCCAAGAGATAGGGTCCTAGAATGTGATAGTTACAAATTAAATCCTAGTTAGGACCTTATGTGCTTAGAATGGGGGGTTTAGTTGTTTAACACCAAGAAATGTATTTAACGTAGTAGACTAGATTACCTTAGGGAGTTTTATTGACTATGAGAAGGGCAAGAACCAAGGAAAAAAAACAACTTTAGCTGAAGTGGCAAGGTTGCCCCACCTTGGCAAGACACTACCCAAAGGGTTCACGACCACATTCACAACCACTAGTGTGGCCCAAGGTACGTGAAGGCATCAGTGGACATGCCTTAAAGGAATTTCGGCCACGAAGTATCCAAGATACGAACCTAATTCCACTAGGAACTTTACGAACAATTGTGGTCACCACGGTGCCCTTGAAGGTGCCTTGCATTATGGGGTGTCTAAGGTTCTTGGAGGGTTGGCATTGCTACTGCAAAGTGAAAAATGGGGAGCATCACAAACCGTGGTGCCATTCAAGAGCAGTCCAAGTGGTTGTGGTGCCTGGGACAAGGTTGCCTTGTCAGTGTTAATACTGTAATACCCCATTTGACTTAGTTAAGTGTGGCTCATTTGGTATGCGATTAATAAATATGTATGTATATATATGTGTGTGTGTGTGTGTGTGTGTGTGTGTGTGTGTGTGTGTGTGTGTGTGTGTGTGTGTATATATATAAAATTCATTAACCACCCTAGTCAAATTATTCTAAATCTAAAACCCCAAATTACTCTCTCTCAATAAATTTCTCTACAGAAAGAACCCTAAGCTTAAAGAAGAAGAAAGAGGAAAAAAGAAAGGAAATGGCAGCATGTTAGTTCGGTTTCTCCCCAATGATTGAAGATTGTTTGTGGTATGTGAAGCATGTTCATCCATGGGTTTTTCCAAACATGGAACCCCTATAATTTCCCTTAATTCAGAATCCAAAATACTCCCATCTTACAAGGGTTGTGATGGCATCCTTGGTATAACATAATTATGACTCCAATATAGTGGATAACATTCAATTATGTTTGTATGATGATTATATGATGATTAATGTGACTTACTTGAGGAAACATAACCTATGTTTATGAAGGTGATCATTATGGGTTTAAGTCGTTAATGGTGAGATTGAAGGTTTATGAGAAATATTCCTAAATCAACGTCTAGAGTAATAATTGATCAAATTAACGATCATGTGGATACAAATTTACCTAGACCTTGTTGATTAGGATTAATACTGACGTGTAAACTTGAATTTAACCTTAAAGATTAATTATGTATAGACTCAACTAATATTGAAGAATGTTTTCAGAATCGCGTAAAAAATGGAATGTTACTTGAATGTCATGTAACCTAGATATGAATAACGATAGAGTTAAGTAAGTCTTGTGATGTTAGGGTTTTGTGTTTGCATTAGAATTAGGATTTAAATATATGAAAGTGATAAAATTACTTCACCATGGATGGATTGTCAAGGACATACATCCATGAGAAAAAAGTGTTAAGCAAGGCCTCACAAGCAAACCTTGTGGTTTATGTTTTACTCCAAGTGGATATTCCAATTAGAAGAAATGTCACATAAAAGAGGGTTCGGACTAGAAGAAGAGAGAAGAGACACACATAGTTCATGTAAGGACTATCCATGTAAAAATGGGGAACTCTTACATAGTAGAGTGTGAGTTTTCCCAAAGTTAGGTCTCATGAGATAGGATCCTTCACATAGCTGAGTTACAGTTTCCTAGTAGAGATCTATATATCCTATGGTCTATGACATATGAGAAGCATCTCATAGGGTTAAAATCATAATGAACTAAGACTTACTTAATGACGTAATTCATAGGGTTCACTAGTATAGATGAACATAGACATACAAAAATTTGTATTTCATAGTGTTCACGAGTATAGATGGATTTAGACATGCTTAGGTAGTATCTCATCGGGTCCACGTGATTAGGGAACTTAGACATACTTAATGAAGTATCTCTTAGGGTTAAACTTAATAATGAACTAAGATGCTCTTGAGAGAGTGTACCTTATAAGGTTCTAAGGTTAAAGAGAGAAAATAGGTACCAAAACAAGAAGTACTATTAGTAGGACCTAAAAGTAACACTTGGCATGACTAGTATTATGGAACGCTATGAATTCATTGTACAAAATATTACCTAGGGAAGTAAAGCAAAGTCTTGAGATAAGATTGGATTAAAGGTTCCCTTTCTAGTTATAATTGACTAATGGTGAGAGATATCTTAGTAAAAAAATTGAAATTAATAATGAGGTAAATTTATGGTTGATATGACTAGGATGACTTCAAAGCAATGCTTATTGTAAAGGGTAGTATGGTATGCCTTTTATGTATTGCACAAGTGTGTCTTGGGATTACCTTGGAGTATGATACCCTTATGGCATAGAGAAACATTAGAATTAACCAAGTAACCAAGTATATAAATTATGATAAAATGACATGAACCTAGGTCTTGACTATTATGGAGGACTATGACCAAGAATTACCAACGAGAGGTATTTCATTTCGATGGTCGTATGGGATGCTATCCTTGCATGGAAAAAGTATAATTGGAGGTGGCGTGTGAAGTAGTTCATTTGTAATATGAAAGACTTAGGGTTGAGGTGTGTAACCTTCTAGGTCTAAGCACAGACCATGCCATGTATTCGATGTATCTCATATGCTCATTTACTATATCTTAGGTTGACTTGTATTATATGATTCTTATATTGGAGATTTACGCGTATGATATGTTATTTTCACTTATTCTTAAGACTTATGTCGACTAACAATTTGAGATGATCTTATGATTCTATGTTAGGTTTCATGCTAAGTACTATTTGTACTAATGCGTATTTCCTATATTCTAACGAAATGTAGGGTTGGAGCTTCGAGTTGCTACAGGAAGCTAGAGTTTCTAGGACTTAGAAGAGTTGAAGACTTTTGCTGAGTACTCATATATTCGAGGAAAACATCCACTTACCTTTACATCATTTATTTTTATATTTAACACATTACATGGTCTGCATCCCAAGGTTATGTTTCCAAGTTTAATACTCATGTTAATGTGAGACTTATGTTTTTCCCTTTAATTCAATGTAATATATTAGACACTATTACACGTGATATTCAAATTTTGGGGGCTTATACAATTTCATTATGATTTCTACATTATTTATGGTGTCAGCTTTTATTCTTATTTTACTTTTGCATTTTACAATTATTTTGTCGATTTTGGGATGACATATAATGGTGGGTTAAAAAAATGTCATCAAATCCATTTTTGGTTTATGACATGTAAATGGTAGGTAGTCAAAATTTTTTTGAGGGTTTTCTTGATCACACGATATCATTCTAGGGAATAAAATTTTCTATTTATCTTTTTTTTTTGGATTGGAGTTTCCCTTTTATAAATGGAGAGATGGGTTTCTTAATAAACAATGACAATTTTTAGTTTTATCTTGTGTTCATGTCATACTTATCCCAAACGCACCCACAAAAGTTTTTTATACACAAAGAATTTTTGAAATACTTTTTTTTTAATTTGAGAAGAATAGGAAAAACGTGAATGCGAAGGCAATCTCTTGACATGGCTCTTAAATTCTTTATTTTTCATTTTAATATGCAAGAGAGTATTAATTAACCTGGTTGATTCGTTAAACATCATTTAACTTAATTCTTTTTAGACTAGCTATATGTCTTGGTTGTTTGTGATGCGTTGTGCTGTGAGTCTCTATTTAATTCCTTGATATGCATCTTGTCTAGAACTTTTCCAAGAATGTGATTCAAGGAAAACTCTAGATGTTATTTATGTATGTAACACCATTTATCTCATAAAGGTCAAAAATCAATTTTCCAAAAGTCTAAGGTGCAAAACCACGCTGGCCAGCCAGGGCCATTGATGGGACCATAGACTATAAGTGTGGTTTGTGGATGGTTGCCCAAAATAGGTTGTTGAGGCTCTGAACCACGGCCTAACCAATAAACCGTTGCTCATAACACGGTCCTTGGTTGCAGGTGTTTCATTCGATGACAAAAGATCGAATTTCTAAATCTACGGACGAACTACCAGGACTGGCCATGGTTCAAACCACGGTCTGTCGACTGGGCCTAGGTCTCAGTTGGTAGCTCTTTTTCAGGGTTAGTTGGATCTTTTCCTAATTCATTAATTCATATTCTGTCTTTATTCCTACATTAAGGACAACCAATATTCACCCCTTTAACTTCATTCATCCAAAATAGCAAAAGAACTCTCCAAAATAATTCTCTCTCTAGCACTTGAAGAAGAAAAAGGACTTATCTGGGGTTTGAAATAAACTCTCAATTCCTCCATTTAAGGCTATCATTTGGACTCGAGGTACAACAGTTTCTAGGAATGGATTCCATCCATTCACAAAGATCCAAGTTCCTCTATTTCAAAAGATAAAATTTTATTTACTTTAGGGTTTTCTTCAATTGTTAATGTTTCTTTTCATTATTGGTTTGAATGGTTGGATTATGATATTTTATGGATGTTTTGATGAAATACGATGTTTTTATTTTATTTTTTCCAATGAAACCATCTACTCCTGTGTTTTCTAGTTATGAATCTTATGATGTGGTATTTTAATCATAAAGGAAGAGTTTTACAAAATTACGCATGTATTTCTATCTTTACATGAATTTATGATGAAATTCATATCTATCCTATACTTTCTAAGTGTTGATAATATAAAGTGGGTTTTGAACCGAAAGTCGTATATTATAAGCTTACGCATTTTCTCTATATGCAATTGTTTTAAGAGTGCTTCAAGAGTAAAGTACCAACGATGATGTCAAGTTGATATTTTGTTAAGAAAGGACAGTCTCCTAAACACAAAACTAGAAAAACATGAAAGGTTTTCTCACAGAATATGGATTCTCAGCTTTTCAGGTTTTCTCACCTTATTGAATCAAAAATTAAAAACTATACTGATGAATCTAGGTTGGATTGGTTATCCTCAGATGTCTTTCCACGGATGATGACAATAAGTAAGAAATGACTATTCCTTAGAATATGCTTAGCAGCAAGAGGATATTCATGGTGAGATGGAATCTCTCCCATAATAGAGGTTGGGTCTCTAGAAGTAATCTCTTGAAATGGAAACTCTCCCGAGTAGAGGTGTGATTTATATTAACAATCATCTAATCCCTCAAACTACGTGTCTCGGTAGGATGATTAGCTAGTCGATTTATTTAAGCTAGAAGTTCATGGTTTTATCTTCGGCAAGTAGGACAACCATTTTCGATGTGGGAGAAACTATGGATCATGTTATAGCTCACATTGTCTATATGCCACTTAAGGTTAATTTCCACACAACAAGATGAATAATGAACCAAGTGAACTTTATTGCATATGAGTTCAAAGCTTTTACCAATGATATTTGCTTGCATTAACCATTTTCTATGAAGGATATTTTCTAAATTACTTTTATGCTTAATTGCATGTTATGAAATAAAGTGTCCCTTTTAGCATGTTTTTAATGTTTTGTGTATGGATATAATCATTGGTGAATTTTTTTACTAATACATACTTTTTTCATATATTTTCCCCAAATGTAGGGTCCGATATTATCATCATGTTTCGTGGCAATGCGTTGAATTTGAGATTTTTGAGCTTTGTGAGTCCTCATGCTTTTAGGACAGAGTTTTATTGTATTTAGCTTCTTTGATGTATTTCTCTTTTTGGACATGATTTATAGGATAGACCAATTTTAATTCTATTGTAACAAACAGTTATAATGAGACAAAGTGTTTAGACTTCCACTTTTCTTTATAAAAATTATATGGACTTGAAATGTTGTTTTACTCTTATTGTTCTATTTCTTATTTTATGAAATTTAAGTATCTTTTATGGAGTCCTTCGGGGTTCTATATGCTATGTAACATCTAGGGTGTACTCTAGGCTATGACAATGTGAAAAATGATATGAGATGCTTCTATTAATAGTCCCTTTGCTTAAAATATCCTTTAACATTGGTCTTAGACAGATCTGTAAAGCTTTAACTGATTTCTTTTATTACCAAGTAATATACCTTGAATTTTTTGAATCTTCTCTTTTCGCACAACTAAATCCATAACGACTAATGGTGAAATTGTAGTCTAAAAGCCTATGTTTGTGGAAAACAAATAAAGAAAGAATCAGTGATATAGGCAAAAGCCTAAGCTTGGGCGGTATGTGCATCAATCGATGAAAGAGAAATGAGTTGAAATTTTTATGGCACCACATGCTTCAATTAAAAAAGTATTTAGTTAAACTTGTGGATGAAAGAACAAATATGAGAATAAACTGGTAATATCTCATCTTGTGCACATGCCTAACGATTTATCACTTATAAATAGGAGAGATAAGGTAAAGCTTAATCAATAATTGGAGCGGTCGTCAGAAAGTGATAGTTGATATCATAAGGGAGTTTTTAAGTCACTTTGACAAAATGGTATCGTACAATTTTCCCCCATACTATGTATTGACACAAAGACCTTGGTAAAATCTAGTCTTTGTATTCTACATTAGCGGGGAATTACATAAAGGGAATCCTATGGTTATATAAATATAGGTCTGAATTTCTTTGTGTGAGTGAGTGTCTTTGCATACATATCAATTCCTTGATGTAAAATTCATGATAGGAATTGACATTCTCTCTTACTGTGAGATGTATTAGGTCTTTCGAGTGAATGGAAAGGTCTTGATTTCAATTTAGTTGAATGAAAGTGACATGTTTGTCATGAAGCCTTACGAATATCTTTAATGTTGACCATATTAAAATCAGATTGTTTATCAAAGTTGAAATCAAGTCAGTGCTCAATACTATTCCCAATATACAAATATGTACATGCTCACATAAAACCGTGATACTCAAAAGACCCACCATAAGTGATAATTAATATATAATAATCATATATAGCCAGAATTATATTGACAATGTGCAAGAAGAAAAGACAAAGGATACCTCAAAAAGGAAAAGAAAGTTGAAACAAAGATGTCTTTACAAGGAGAAAAGGTCGTCAGTTTCATGAAAAACCTATCAAGAGTAAGAAAAATACTAAAGAGGTGTAATAAATAAAAATATTTCAACATAATTCAGTTAACATTTATGTTCTTTGACTTTCGTTGTGCTCAAGCAAACACTTAAACTAGCGTATGATTTAATAGGTAGACACATGCGTCCTACATGACATAATACACGTAGGACTCTAAGTAGGATATGAAATTTTCATGTCAAATGTCAGGCAAGATCATTTTTTAAAAAAGTTGCCTACAAATGAAAACTAAAACTAAAATTTCTTTGTAAATTTTTTTCCTAAAAGACATTATTTTTTTTGGTAAACGAATGGGAAGATAAATTTACACTCTATAATTAATTTTAGCTGTAGTACTCTTTTGACTAAATTAATCAATTCATATTTTCCCTGATAATAAGAAAAAAGTAAGAAATTTAAACAAAAATATCTAATTTGATTGTTTTTTGGTCTGTATGTTTAGACATATTTCATTTAGATTTTATCCCTAGTGAAGATCAAATTGAAAGAATAGAAAAAACCACTAAACTCTTAATATAAATAAATGATATTTTAGATGAATAAATTTGTTTTATTCAACTTATAAGAATGTGTACTCACAGGTAAAAAATCTGACACGAAATCCAACATAACCTTTTTAGATTTTTTCGGAAAAGAGCCTAAAATACCCTCGAAGTACTGAAAATGGTACAAAATTACCCTCCATCCACCTATTTGCTCCAAAATACCCTTGTCATCCACCTTTGGGTTCAAAATTGACCACTTATTTAACGGTTTTAGATTTAAACTATTTAAATATTTTTTTAAATACGTTACACTCAACTATTTGTTATAATTTAACTTATTAATATAATTTACAAATCAATCCACTTCCCACCCATTACTAATTGAATCCCACCAAAATAATAAACTTGTCACGTTACTAATGCAACAACAAGAAAGCTACTTCCAATGAGAGTTTTTTAAAATTTGAGGCGAAAATGTCTATAGAAGTAAATTATCATACATTCAAGTGTCTATATAAAAATTAATGATAAAATTAAAAGTCTGATTATATTCATCTTAATTATTCGTTCGTCTCATTATGTGATGTTACATCATAGATAATTTTTTTTAAAATAATATATTAAGGTTATAAAACACACCATAAATATTTATAAAATTAAATTTAAAAAAAGTGCATCAATTAATTGGGATGTACTACTTCTTTAAAAAACCATAGTTCTATAATTTTGTTTGAATTCGAGTTGATTTTCAGAAATAAATATAAAAGTTCGTAAAATTAACAAGTTTTCCTTTATTTAATAGGAAAAGGATAGATGATTATAAATTTATTCACTTGATGCACATATTCTAACAAACTCATCTTTCTTTGAAAAAAAATAATCAATGAAAAGCAGTAAGCGAGGGAAAAAAAGAGGAAGCTAGAAAACAAATGCATTTGAGATTTAATAAATCTAAAACACGTAAAAAATAGGGTTTTTTTATATGTAATATCTGTGTTACCCGTTTTTGTAATTAATAAAATTAATAGCTTGCCTTATCATACAACAAATGTGTAACACCAAAGATTCAAAAATAATAAAAATGTTGATTCTTAAAAGTTTGAGTTGACACCAACGAAGGTAACCTACAAACAGTAGATTTACCCATTGACAGTAGGTGGGGTCTAGGGTTAGCAACCTCAACTCCTTCCCCAGAACCCCTAGAATTTTTCGTTTTAAAAGTATCAACAGACAGTGTAACACCTCACAAGCCAAATCAAGAAAAAAATTGACGAATTCACTTGAAGAAATGATCGAGAATAGTGTTAAGGGACCGTGAAAGGGTCTACGGTCCGTAGACCTGCCTGTGTTCCATAGCTGGACTCCACCATGCCTAGGCGTCAAATTACGGGCCTTTTCACCGATTTGTCTCAACGACAGGCCATGATGACGTTCGTGGTGGTTGAACCTGTGGACCCCTTGCATGTCCCCAGATCCATCAGTCCTAACTAAAGACAACAAAAATATTCACGGTATGTTGTCCTTCACAAAGACCGCGGGAGAGACCGTGGAAGTCAGTCAATACGCACCTTGGTCAACCTTTCAGAATCATACGCTCAGGTGAAGACCAAAAGGGCCTTCGATGTTTGTGTTATTCATGACAGCTCACCTGAACATTCCTGAAGACTAACTAATAGGCCCCGAGACCTGAGTCTCTAGACCTCAGCCAAAGTGAGGACAACGAAGACCTTCACGGTTCGTGGTCCTCCATACAGGTTATGGTAAAGGATCATCAATCTGAAGCCCCAGTTTTTAGAAAAAGTGAAGACCACGATCGACTTCACAATCTATTTGCCCTTTCAGGGTCCCTGAAGATGATCGTGGCCAGCCCGTCTGCAGCTTTAAGTCAGGCCTATTTTTGTGTTTCTTTTTTTGTTAGACTCCTATACTACGTCCTTTTAACCCTAACCTACTTGGTTTTTGTTAGTTTTATATTACAAAACATAACTAGAACTTAGAAAATTCAAATCATTAATAAAAACACAGAAAATTAGAATGTGAAAGGAGATAGAGGTCGAGCAACCCTAGTTAAAGAACACAACAAGTTACATCTTCTCCAGCCCCAAAATCAAATGATCTCTTCATGGATATCGTCACTAGTTATGTGGGATTTTACTAGGGGTTTCCTTTCACCCATTAGGTCCATACATTTCAGTGAGATTCTTTATTCGGTTATTATGACTTGGCTCAAGTTTCATGAACTTCAGCATATTATCGTGAATTAGGTATTTACATGTTCCAAATTGGATTATCATATTATTACCTTTTTTCTTGCATGATTTTTTAAAAGCCTAGCTATGTAATTTGTTAGTTTTTGAATTACACATTTTAGGTCAGATATTTTAATGTTTAGTTATTCATCCTACAGTTCTGAGTACATTATTATCAGATTAATTTTTGCATTCTCAATTGAGCTATCCAGTGTATTACATTAACTGTGTCATAATAAGTTAATCATTTATCTATTGGGAGTAGCATATTATGGAGTTTGCTAGGGTCAGTAACCCACATATTCCTAGTACCACTAGTCATGTCGTTTTTAAGACCCATCTGTGGGCATCATATTAGGGATCACACCAGCATGCCTCTACACCTTTAGTCGGGTCTATTGGATCTTCTCGGTGGAGCGTATATGTTGGACTCCACATTTAGCTCATGTTATTATTATCAGTTGTTACTAGCTCCCAAGATTAGTTAGACTCCATTGTATTGACCATATTTTAAGTACAGGGAGTATTCACTCTTAATATGTCATAAACTTGGTCATTGTATCCGGTTAGTTCAGTGTTTTATATATACATCATGTTCATTTTCCATAATTTCCCTATTGCTTGTTCAGAAATTTCTTGTTTGCTCAGTACATTAAAATTACTGACACATACACTACGCTACGTCTTCTTGTGATATAGATTTACGATCTCATCATCTATATCATGCTTAGATCAGTTCCTGATCTCTAGTTTAGCAACATTAGTGGTGAGTGCTTATTCTTAAAGGACAATAAGTATGTTATCTTTTACAGTTTTTCTTTATTTTAGTTTTGATTCTTACTAGACTTAGCTTGGCATGTCCTAAAACATCTAGTCAATTAGAGGCTATTTTAAAATGTAGTTAGATTCAGATTTGTATTTGAGTTTTCTGTTTCACTTGTATTAAACTCTTCATATATTCTTGTTTTAAGATATGGCTATTCCCCATAACTTTCATTTTGTTGTTTAGGTTGCACACAGTTCTTATTACTTATCTTATCTTTAGTATGTTTATGTCATGCATGCAATGTTAGCATGGGGTAAATTTTGATCCTAGGCCATGATTTCGGATCTCGGGAGTACGTCGAGGCATGAAAAACAATGTATTTTTGCAATATGTTCAAGAGTCCTAAGATTTGTAAAAAAGCCGCACTAAATATAGTTCTTTTCATAGGTACGGAGTGTATCATATCTAATGTGTGGAAGGCTGCAAAGTGTTTAAGAAAAAATTCTTCATTTTCATATTACTCTTATCATGTGTAAGATCTGATCTAATCCCACTCTAACTCGTGCTTTTGCAGTTCAGTGATCAACCCTCCTAGTATAGCTAACGTTAAAAATGAGAATGCCAAGAACGTGAACGCAGCTCCTCCATTCCGTGACAAAGAAGTCTCGAATGGAGATATTAGGAAGGACATTCATATGTTGTCTTAGAGTGTGTCTAATAAGAAAAATCAACATGCTAAATTTCATGTGAATGAATATTTGGGTTAGCTTCAGCTAGAGTGCGGGATTTTGTTAGGTTGAATCCGCCAAAATTCTTAGGATTGCAGATAGGTGATCATCCCCAAAACATCATTGATGAGGTCAACAAGATCTTTTATGTGATGCAAGTATATCGGAATCATCAGGTTGAGTTAGCATCTTACCAACTCAAGGATGTTGGCTCACATCTGGTATAGTATGTGGAAAGAGAATACGGGTACATTTGCAGTTCCTATAACTTTGAATATCTTTAGTGAGAACTTTCTATACAGGTTTAACCCAAGATAACTAAGGGAGGAAAAGTCTGACGCATTCATGAACTTGAGGCAAGGTAGGATGATAGTCCAAGAGAATGTGCTGAAGTTATTCCAACTCTCCAGGTATGCTCCTCACATGGATATTAATTCCAGGTATTAAATGAATTTGTTTCTATATATAATGTTTGACTTGGTTAAGATAGAGTATAGGAATTTTATGTTGCTTGGAGATGAACATGTTTAGGCTCATGGATCATGCTCAAAAATTTAAGGGGGATAAGATTAGGTAACAGGCTAAAAAGAACAAGAAGGCTACAAATGGAAACTATGAGTATTCTCAGCAAATATTTGGGAGGCAGAAATCGCTCGCCATGTCAGCAAAAAATTTAGTTCCATCTTCTTAATAAGCTTTTGTTAAATCATTCAAATTTTTGAAAGGTCCGAAATGTAGGGCATTTGGATCTAAGTCTCAGGAAGTGTTACAGGTACAAAAAACCTACCCAACATCGGTAAGTATGGTAAGAACCTGCGTGGTTAGTTCCTAGAGAGAAATGTATGATGTTTTTTATGTGGGCAGTCTGCTCACAGGTTAAGGGATTTTTCTTCTAAAAAGGGTCAAAGAGGTAGGCACTGGTAGAGCATAGTCAGCAACTTCATTCGCACCAATAAGTCTCCCGACATAGCAGGGTAACTCATTTAGTATAGGTGTCGTATATCGCCAAAATAGGATTAATGCTTAAGGCTCGACAAATTAGGAAGATACTCCCGATGTAGTCATTGGTACGCTAAGAGTCTTTATCTCAATGTTTATCCTTTTTTAGATCAAGGGGATACATTTTCCTTTGTAACTCCTTATGGAGTTATAAAATTTAATCTAGTCCTAAAATATTTCAGAAACCTTCTTAGTATCTACTATAGTCAGTGACCAAGTTATAGCTAGATAGGTATACGAAAATTGCCATGTCATAGTTTCCCATAAAGTTACCTCACCGAATCTTGTAGAGTTACAAATTGTAGACTTCAATGTCATTCTAGGATGGATTTATTACATTCCTATTATTCCTAAGTCAATTGTAGGACTAGGATTGTTCCTTTTCAGTTTTATGACAAACCAATCTTAGAATAGAAGGGTAGTATCTTACCACCTATGGGTCGATTCATTTCTTACCTAAGACTATAAAGATAATATCTAAGTGTTACTTCTATCATCGTTTTTGGGTTAAGGATTTGAACTTCGGCACCCCAACTCTTTAGTCAGCTTAAGTGGTTAAGGAGACAACTAAAGCGTTTCCAGACGGTCTTCACGGTGTACCTCCCGATAGGGAACTTGACTTTATAGTTGATCTTCATCTAGAAACCCCACATATTTCTATCCCCCTTTCATAAATGGCTGCAGGATAGCTTAAGGAATTTAAAGACCGATTGCAAGACCTTCTTGATAAGGGCTTCATCAGACCTAATATTTTGACATGAGGTGCACCGTTGTTGTTCATGAAAAAGAAAGATGGTTCTCTAAGGATGTGAATTGACCAAAGGTATTTGAATAAGGTCATAACTAAGAATAAGTATCCCATAGCAAATATTGATGATTTGTTTTACCATCTTCAAGTTGATAGTCATTTTTCAAAGGTAGACCTCATATAGGGTTATCATCAACTCAAACATTGAGATAGTGACATTATGAAGAGTGTCTTTAGAACTTGGTATGGTAATTATTACTTTCTAGTAATGTCATTTTGGACTAACCAATAATCATTCATCGTTATTGGATGTGATTAAAAAGTGTTCAAGCACTACTTGAACTTATTTGTTATCATCTTTAGTGATGACATCCTCATTTACTCTAAGAATGAAGGAGAATATGAGAGTCATTTGACAGTTGTTCTAGAAACTATCAAAAATCACAGGTTATTTTCAAAATTTAACAACCGCGGGTATTGGTTATAGCCTGTAGCTTACATTCTCCATATAGTATATCTTGCAAAGGGATTTTATTAGATTCGTAGAAAATAGCAGTAGTGGAACAATGGCCCTGGCCTACCTCTCCTACAGATATTAAAAGTTTGTGGGTCTATTGGGATGTTACAAAAAGTTCTTGGAAGGATATTAATTTGTAGCCTCTCCATGGACATAGTTGACTCATAAAAAGGTTACGTTTTATAGGGAAGATGATTGTGAGAAATGCTTCGCAGAACTAAAAACTAGATTTACTACAGCTCCTGTTTTGACTCTAATAGAGGGTTCAAAAGGTTATGTAATTTTTGGAGATTCATCCAAAGTGATCCTAGGTTATGTATTTATTAAGAGCGGTAAAGTTAAATCTTATGCTTCGTAAGTTCTTAAGGTGCATGAGATGAACTAACCAAATCATGATCTCGAGCTTGCAGTAGTGGTGTTTGCACATAAGATTGGAGACATTACTTGTGTTGTGTTTATGTAGATCGGTTTACCGACCACAAGAGAATTAAGTATGTGTTCACCCAAAAAGAGTTTGATCTTCGCCAAGGAAGATGGCTTGAGTTCTTCAAGGATTATGACATGAGTGTGCATTACCATCTTAGTAGGCAAATGTAGTAGTAGCTGTTTTTAGCAGATTATCTATGGGTAGTGTAGAACATGTTAAGAAGAAAGAAATGATCAAGATAAGGATATTCACAGGGGACTATGTGTTCCTAATGTGGGCGAGCTGAGACAAAATATATCTGCAAAAACCCATACTATCATATATTCTATTCATCCTTGTACCATATAGATGTATTGCGATCTGAAATAAGTCTATTGCTCGAATGGTATAAAACGACATTTAGCAGATTTTGTTGTGAAGTGCCCTAGTTGTTAGAAAGTGAGGGTAGAGTATCAAAAACTAGGAGGTATGACTCTATAGATCGATATTCTCACATGGAAGTGGGAAATGATCAGCATGGATATGATTGTAGTATTACCTTGTACTCATAGGCAACATGACTCCATTTGGGTGATAGTTTACCAAATTACTAAGTCCTCTCACTTATTGGAGGTCAAGACTACAAATTCGGCGGAGGACTATGCCAAGCTTTACATTTATGAGATAGTCAAGTTTCATCTGATTCCTTTGTCTATCATCTCAAATAGATATCCTATTTTAGCTCTCATTTCTTGAGGTCATTTTAGAAAGGTCTTGATACTCAAGTTAACCTTAGCACATCATTTCATCCGCAAACATATAGTCAAGTTGAGCGAACCATTTAGACAACAGAGGACATATTGAGAGCTTGTGTGTTCGCTTTCAAAGGTATTTGGGATGATCCCTTTCCTCGTATAGAGTTTGCTAACAATAATAACTACCATTCCAGCATTCAAATTGCCCCCTTTCGAGGGATTGTAAGGTTGTATATGTAGATCTCATGTTCGTTAATTTGAAGTAGATGAAGCAGCCTTGATAGGAAAACATTGATTCCACTATGCTATAGAGAAATTGCAACTCATTTGAGATATACTTAATATAGCAAAAAGTTCCCAAAAATCTTATGTAGATGGAAAGAGAAGGGAACTAGAGTTCCAAAATGATTTTTGGCTTCTCCTGAAAGTGTCACCTATGAAACGGGTGATGAGATTTTGCAAGAAAAGGAAGCCCAGACATAGATATGTATGCCCTAACAAGATCTTGAAAAGGATTGTTCAGGTGGCTTATGAGTTAGAATAGCTAACAAAACTAGAGTAGTGCATCCAATTTTCCACATTATGTTGTCGAAAAGTGTGGGGATCCATCATTCATTGCATCTATAAAAAAGTGTTGTTGTGAAGGATAGTCTCACTTATGAAGTTGTACCAGATGAAATCCTTGATCGTCAGGCATGAAGGATGAGAAACAAGGAAGTCGCTTCAATCAAGGTTTTGTGAAGGAGTCAGCCTATTTAGGGAGCTACTTGAGAAACAAAATCAGCCATGAAGTAAAAGTACCATCACCTCTTTCCTTCCGATTCCATTTCAGCTTGAAGAATTAATTCCTCTTCAAAATTTCATTCATTCATGAGCTAATACAATCTTGGTATCATGTTTCTTCAGTTGCACTTGTATTTTTAGTGTATTTGCAGGTTCTTGAAAAACAATTTAGTCAGAAATTAGTATTCTCTGTTTTGTGTTAGGGTTGTAAATATTTCAACTCAAATAATCTAGTTTACTCTTCATTTGAGGTCTACCGTATCCCAAGGGGAAGATACTATAACAACTCAAAAACAAGACATAGAAAAAAGTTAAAGAATTCACCTGAAAGAGTGAGACACAACATGATTCAAGGACCATGACTAGTTCTACTGCTCGTAGACCTACTCGTGGTCAAGAGTTGGACTCGACCTGGAGTTAGACCAAGGGATCCTTCACGGTCCATGATCTCGACGACGGGCCGAGAAGGCATTCCTGGTGATTGAACAAGCGGATCCCCCTTGCATGTCCGTAGACCCCTCAAGTATTAGTGAAAACAACGAACACTGTCTTGGTCAGTGGTCCTTCACGTGGATCATGGGATGGTGCTTGTAAGTTAGGCAGTACCTCCCCTTATCCAACCGCTCAGACGCCCACGCCCAAGAGAAGATCACGAGTGCCTTCATGGTACCTAATCTTCATAACGGCCTGTGGGAGGGTCCATAAGAATTACCAACTAGTCTGTAGATTTGAGCCTCCAGACCTCACCCCATGTGAATACCACGGTGACCTCCACGGTCGGTAGTCCTCCACACGGGCTGTGCTAAGGGCTCAGGGATCAGAGGACAGATTTTCAAAACTATGTGCAGACCATGAACGATTTCATGGAACATGGTCCTTATTACGGTCCATGACGATGGCCATGGTAATCCCGTCTACAACATAAAGTCATGGGTATTTTGGTCTTTTCCTTTTTCATTGGATCCTTAAACAACATGGTTTTTTTTAGTTTTAGCCTAAATTATAGCTTGAACTTACCAAAGTCAAATAATTCACAAAAAAAACTCAAAAAATAGAACGTAAAAGGAGATAGAGGTCAAGCAATCCTAGTTTAAAAATACACCAAGATTTCATTAGTTCTAGCCCCAAAATAGACATATTTCTCTATGGAATTGGTCACAAGGCATGTTGGACTTCAATAAGGGGTTCCTTTCCCCAACTAAGTCCTTAGATTTCAGTCTTATTCTTGATTCCTCTACCATGATTAGACTTATGGTTTATAGAACTCAACATATTATCGTGAATTATTTATTTACATGTTCCAAATAAGATTATCATGTTATACTTTCGTTTCTTGCATAAATTTAAAAAACCGAGATATGTATTTGTTTAGTTCTTTAATAAAACATTCTACCATATATTTTAATATTAAATTTTACATTCCTCGGTTATGAATACATTATTATCATTTTAATTGTTGCATTCCCGAATTGCATGTTAGTTTTTAGTTATCTAGTATTACAATAATGTAGTCATAATATGTTAATCATATAATCTATTGGTAGTATCATAGTAACAACTTGGACAAGGGTTATTCACCCATATAATCCCAGAATTATTACCCATGTAGGTTTTAAGTCCCCTCTATGGGCATCATTTAAGTGATCCTGTCAGCATGCCTTCACACACTGGCTTGGTGTATTGGGTCCTGTTGATGTGGCGTATGTATCGGATTCCACATTTAGCTCATGTGATTTTATTATCGGTTTTGAGTGGATTCCATGATTTAGTTAGTCTCTATTTCACGGACCACATTTTTAGAACAGTTGGTATTCAGTCTCAACATTTTATAAATTTGGTCGTTTCATCCAGTTAGTTCAATATTAAGCGTATATATTCATAGCTGGTTAAGATTATATGATTGTCTTATTCCTTGTTCAACTATATGTTGTTTTATATTTATTCCATCTTACATGGTCCGTACCTTCCAAGTATTAGCACATGTTGTACACATCATATTCTTGTAATGTAGGTTGAATTTCTCAGCATCCAGGTCACGCTTACATCGGTTCACGATGTCGAATCAATCAGTATCAGTGGTGAGGCGTAACTTATGGATGACAATATTCGTGTTATCTTTTTCAATTTTACATTCTTTTTGTTTCAAGGTTTTGTGGACTTAGTTGGGGATTATCCCAACACTTATATTGATTTAGACACTATTTTGAGAGATAGTTAGATTAAACTTACTATTTGAGTTTGATATTTCTCTTGTATTAAAATCTAAGATTTTATGGATTTCGTTTTGAAATATGAGTATTCCCATTTACTTTCATTTTGTCATTTAGTTTCTAAACATTTTTATTGCTTAGTTTATCTTTAATAAGTTCATGTCATGCGAGCAGTGTTATCTTGGGGACACTTGTGATCGTAGGTCCCATTACCACTTCTTGGTGTACCTCGGGGTGTGACAAATTGTAGGACCTATGGAGCGTAGGTTAGATAACACTTTGTGGTCAACATTTGTGGATTATGACCCTCAATCTAAGTCTCTTAACCCAATCAATGGACTAAAAGGACGGGCTGTTAGTCTACTTATAGTCCATCAGTTAGGCCCATTGGTGGCCTCATCATATTTTTATGTGAGGGTCATTTTGGACGTTTCCCCTATAAGTTGTGCACCTATCTTATGTAATTAATACCTAAACTACTTTAATTTGGTCAATTTGAGTCTAGTGACATAGTCAAAACTTTTCCTAGGTTATTCATTCACTACAATTTAAAAAAAAAAACATAAAGAAAATAAGGAGAGAGAGGCGACCCAAACCCCTCCAAGAAAGCAACAGGTTTTCTTCATGTTTCAACCCCGAAACTAAGAAATTTCTCTGTAAATTTTGTCACCAGGTATGTGGTGGAATCCTCTTATCCACTTTGTCCTTAGAATCAGTCATATTTTTTATTTGCTATATCTTGCTTTGACCTAGGGTTTAAAAAAACATAGATATTAGTTGTGATTTAGCTTTAAGAGTATTCCTAATCATATAATGATGTTATCGTGTGATCGTTTCTTAGTTTTTTGCATGAAAATCAGAACCGTAGTTGTGTAGATTCTCTTAGTTCATGAAGTACACATGCTAGGTCTATTAACTAAATATACATCCTCTAATATTGAATGTCAAATTATGAGTATATAATTATTACATTATCAAATTCCATGTTAGTATTTTGAGATTTTTAGTAAATCATAATGTATAATATATATATTCCATAGTACCCTCATAGTCTGAAAACTACGTGCCCCACTAGGTTTAGTCCCCTCTATGGTCATTAGTATACTGACAATGCAAATCATGCCTTTATGCCCCTAGCAAGGTATATCGGGTCTTTCGATGAGATGTATACATCGAGCACCACAGCTAGTTCACATGGTGGTTATGTTGGTTAGTAGTAACTCCCACAGTCAAACTCAGGTGCATTTGACCAGGTTTAAAGTTATTTTTAAGTATTATCTTTAGCATTTTATGTACATGGTAATTAAATTAGGTTTACTTTAGATTCAGTATAATTCAATATCTTTATCATGTTAAGATTATATAATTTCTTAGTATTATTCGTTTAGTTACACGTTTGTTTAGATTTAGCCTATAATGCATGCTTTGAATGTAACGCCCCGAATTCTAGAATCTGAACCGCCGACGACGTCGTTGACCTCTCAGAGGTCACAAACAAGCCTCATCTTGCATTCATCACATTCATATAGTTAAATTTTACAGAAAATTTAAAACTTTTTAAATGTATGAAGTATACATAGACTTCATATATACTAAGCTCAACATAACGAAACAACCATATATCGTAAGAGTCAATTCAAAATAGAAGATTAATGTATCATAAATAGTTTGCAAAATACAAGCTTATTACAAAGCTTAAAAGTTAAAGTATGAAAGAAACTCTGGGGACAACATCCACTAGATATGTCTAAAACTAAGGCTAGACTAAAACTGTAGCATCCTCGAAATCTAGAGGACCTACCAAATGGTCTGGAGAACGGTGATGTCCAAACAACTGCAAGTGTCGTCAATCTGTCCTCTGACCTGCACCTATAAAAATAGTAAATAGTGAGGTTAGTATACCACTTGTACTATGTATGGGTGTATGCACACATACACATGAAGCTATGCATGATAAATTAAAGCTCTTCCTAAGCAACATGTCATTTCGGGGAAGTCTAGTCAGTAGACTTTCCTAATTCAATAATTGTGAATTGTGGTATGAATATGATGTATATTAATTCATTCAAGGCACAAAACTCGTTTTATATATGATTAGAAGATATTAGTATCGTGAACATAATTTTAGAACCACTCGGAGAGGATGTGAAAATTTTCTAACCCCCAACCCAAGAGCTCATTGATCTTTACTTAGTTTTGTTTTCAGTCTTTTTCTTCTTGTTGTTGTGTAGTTCAATAATTCCTTTGGTCCTATGTTTTACTTACAAGTGCAATGATTCATTGTAGTCCCATACCCAAAATGAATCAAGTAAGTAATAAAAAGACTAAAGAATAATTTTCCTACGTTATAGTCAGTCATTCTTTACACTAAACATTTCTTACGTTTCATAAGCCAAACTATATTGGTTATGCCATTTATTTCATTACTTTCATCTTATGGAAGTTATGAGGTATTTAATTAACATTCTTTACTACTTCCCTTTATTGGCATCATATAAGAAGTCATTATAAGTCAATATTATTTAGCCCGTTATTTGCTGAATCATCATGAGTGTGATATTCGCACTTGACATTCTTAATCTCTTCATCATTGCTCACCTTAAACATACGTTCTATCATCATCATCTTTCTCACTTTCATAGTTACATCATTGGGAATAAGATCAGGCGAGCTTAACATGATATCAAGTGTCTTTCCCACACTGAAAAGAGGTGATTCACCAGTTAAAATGAATCTTAGATCATGTGAGCTACTCATGGAATCCGGTGTCTATTCCACACCGAAAAGGGGTTATCCCCGCTAAGGCGAATCCAACTCAACTGTTCACTCAACACAAAAAAGAAGTGTCTCACGGTTATAGTGAACGAAAAACATATCGTGAGCATTAACCGAAATAGATCATGTAAGCTAAAAATGAAATCATGTGTCTGTCCCACACCGAAAAGAGGTGGAATCACCGGCAAAGCTTAAACTATACATGTCTAGCAAGCTTAGGTGGAAACAACTGGATAGTTCCTATGTTGGCTAGACACAGTTTGATGACTAGGGATATAATGAGACGAGTTATCCACATCGGTGATAGCCTCGTTGCATGAGACTTACACGTGCAAGCACATGCTCATCACTAGTCTATCGGTGCTATGTTCACTTTCATTATCTTGTTTATCTTTTAGAGTTGACTCAAGCATTATGGAAGCTTGGTTCTAGATTAAGATTTACTTACTCTTTTGATTATTTGACATCCTTACTTTACATTGATGAAATGTAAATTGTCCTTACATATCACCCTTAGTTTACATTGATGAATGTGAATTGTCCTTATATATCATCCTTACTTTACATTGATGAATCTGAATTGGCCTTACATATCATCCTTAGGTGTTAATGAGACTAGTCTCACACGTTCTAACACATTCATTCTTGAGTATACTTTTAGAATATTAATTTAGGCGTGAGTAAGACTTTTCTCACTTTGTTTAACACCCCATTCTAGTCCCTTACTTAATTAAGACCCCTTTAATTATGTCATAACTCACGTTACTTCTTTACTTTTGTTTAGTAGCTTCATTTCACCGTTTATGGACGATGAGCACTACTTTCAATGAATTACACATGTTCATAGTTCATTCTTTTAGAGCATGTTGGGAGTTATCTCAATGAATGTCACGCCCTTGGTTATGGAATCGTTCAATTACTTTAGAAGCGTGTATAATATACTTGATACTCTTACTACACAAGAATTGGCATATGATTAGTATTGTCTCAAGATTTGGAATGCTAAACCAGTAAGTCATTTGTATTGGCATAAGCCAATTTTATGTTTGTTGATATTTAAATTGAATATTTATGAACCATTAGCCAATCTTTCAACCAATTACATAAGACCTTTGCCATTAACATGCATTTATTTTGACTAAGTAGTTTTAGCCAATTTTATTGGAATCAGATAGCCAATTCATTCAAGTTGTGATTTCATAGAGATCTTTTAAGTCAATATTAGTTCATGACTTTAGGGTAACGTTTTTAAGTCATATTGGACAGAATGATATTGACATTTCATGACTTTAACATCTTTATAGTGTCACAACAACAGCAAGTTAACATTCGGCCAAAACACATAAATCAGTTAACACAATCACGATCGTAATTTAGCATATCATCGATTCTTAATTTTCATGATAGTATTAACGTTATACAATCAGAATTTCATAGATTAATCAACATTCATATTTCAATAACATTACACATAAGATCAGCCAGCACGACATACAAACAATAGGATCTCTAACCTATTCAACATTTCGAAAAGGATACTAGGGGCAAGGGAGTTCGACGAGAACACGGGAACAACCCTAGTTTTCAAGTTCTTTGAATCATTAAAAAGAAAGTTATCTTGGATAAAGAAGTCCAGTAAATACACCCATACCTTGAGTAGAACTTAATCTACGAAGACCACCTCCAATGAAACCTTGAAGATACCTTGAAATAGCCTAAGAAAGTCTATGCCCTTTTTCCGTTTTAGCGTTCTTCGTTACTGCCTCTTTCCTGCAGTTTTGTTCCAAGTGTTCTGATAGTGAATTCTCGGTTTAGGAACTGCTCTTGTAATTATAACATTTAGGTTTAATAAATTAATTTAATAAAATAATTCACTAATTACCAAAACATCCCTCCTAAGTTGACTAAACATAGGAGAACATAACAGTTAGTCAAATCTGGAAATTGGTGTTGACTATGGTTTAGGTCAACATTTTGACTTTATAGTAATCAATTAAATCCTTAATTTAATTAATTTAGGGACCTAGGGTATGTAATAAAGTATCCCTACGTCATCGGAACCATAATTAACCCTTTTGGACTATCCTAGGTTAAGTACTAGGATGTTTCTTGAGTTGTACTAGGTTAGAGAAAAAATTTCATTTTGACTCCTTTAATTTAATTAATTAAATGGGTAATTTAATTCATTAAGTGACCTAGGGTAAGTATATCCCTAAGTTTGTAGGACCATAACCAACCTTTTCGACAATCCTAGGTTAGGTATTAGGTTGTCTTTTTAACTAGTTACTACGTTAGTGTCACCTAGTTAAGTCTTAGGTTGTCGGGTGCACTAATTAGTTTATTTCGTTTGGTCTTAGGTTAGTCGGCTAGTTGGCTAGTTAGGGAAGTAGGTTAGAGTCTATAATTTTTTATGAAGTTAGGCCCCACATGGAGTTGTCCCTTGTGCACGTTTTTCCACTAACTATCCTAACCGAATTCGGTTAGTGTGGTCCCCTCCTTTGGCCGCTTCTTCACATGTATTGCACATGTGTTGGTTATACTTTCCTAACTAAATATTATTTATGGTTCCATTGGGAATTTTTACTTATTGTCCCAAGGACCCTCACTATGTCCTTGGGAACTGCTCACTCTGCATGATCATTTTAAATGGTTATGTACTTAGGGTTCTAAGCTTGACACATGGATGTATAGTACCTAATGTGTTTGCAATTGATGAATTTCTGAATTTTACCTTAGGGTCTTCATTTCAGGTACATTTCCAAAACAAGCTCATTAATAATTAGATATATGACTAACTCCCTTTAACCAAATATTTTCTAATATGTCCAATATCTTTTTATTGTATATTATATAGAAATTGGCTATTACCCCTTAGCCAATTTCTATACTATGCCCTTCTTAATATTGGGCATTGGAATGCCTATGTATCACCAATACACATTCTTAAAGACCTATTGGTATCTTCACTAGATACAAAATTTTCCTGAATGTTATGTTGAACCTTTCACGCATTGACGCATACTTTGTGCTACATTTTTTCGTGATATAGGTTCAGGTCTCAACATTAAGATCACATGTAGAAAATATGTAAGTTCAGGCGTCAACATTCAGATCACATGTAGAAATGATGTAACACGATGTACTCGACCCCAAAGGGGTCTTAAAAATACCATAGCATATCATAAATATAAGTAATAGATATGATGTGGATTTAAAACTTTTGACAACCAAAGTCTTTTCTTAAATGAAATGAAAGTATATATGTTGTCTCATTAAACAATCTAATACAATCGAATATCAATAAGGGTCAAAAAGCTTTTACAACACAGTTTAAAAAGATAATTGAAGGAATATTGATTGTATTGAAGTGTTAACCTAATAAGGTATATATATAGGAGATATAGGAAGGAGTACTAATCCTAATAGGACTAGGATTAAGGAGTACTAATCCTAATAGGACTAGGATTAGTACACAGTAAATACTAATATTATTTAATACTATTATTTAATACTATCTATTATTATCCCCCCTCAAGCTGAGCTGAGCGGAAGCGAACGGAAGCTTGGAACTGAGGTAATCGTGTTGTCGGCTCGGGAGAGGCTTGGTGAGAATATCAGCCGGTTGTTCTTCAGTGGGTACATACTGCACAGTCATGGTGCCGGCCTGAACTTCATCGCGAACAAAGAGACAATCGGTATCAACATGCTTCATTCTGGTGTGTAGGACGGAATTCTTGGCCACACAGATGGTTGATTTGTTGTCACAATAGAGAGCAGGAACAGTGTGAGTGGCGCGGAGTTCGCGAAGAATATATGTGACCCACATGGTCTCAGCAGCAAGAAGAGCAAGGGCGCGGTATTCAGCTTCAGTCGAGGACCGAGAGACCTTGGGTTGTTTTTTTGTACACCAGGAGATCAGGTTCGGCCCCAAAAAAACGAGAAACCCCGATGTAGATTTTCTGTCATTTTTATCATTCGCCCAATCTGAATCTGAGAAACCCCGAAGCTCCAAGTCCCCGGGTCGAATGACAAAACCACGACCAAGAGTGCCAAAAATGTACCTGAGAATGCATTTTAGACAATGGTAATCATGTTCACTTGGTTGATGCATGCGCTGAGCAACTCGGTTGACAGCAAACTGGATGTCAGGACGGGTAATGGCCAGATACTGTAGAGCCCCAATGAGGCTGCGGAAGTGGGTGATATCGGCAAAGGGGGTGTCGGCTCCATTCGTAGACGAAGAGACTGCCATCGGTGTTGGTTGACTGGTGCATTTTTCCAGTCCAGCTTTCTGCAACAGATCTCGAGCATATTTTGACTGATGAAGAAACAAGCCGCTGCCTGTCCGAGAAACCTCCATTCCCAGAAAATAATGTAACGGGCCAAGGTCCTTCATTTTGAAGGTAGTATGCATAGCTCGAGTGACATCCTGAATGAGAGCTGCAGTAGAGCCTGTAATAATGATATCATCTACATAGACAAGAAGAATAACTGTACCGTGTGCTGAATGTCGAGTAAACAGACTCGTGTCGTGTACGCAACACGTGAAGCCGAGTCCCTGGAGGAACGTTTTCAGACGTGTGTACCAAGCACGGGGGGCTTGCTTGAGCCCATACAGAGACTTCTGGAGTTTGCAAACATGTTGAGGGAAGCGGGGATCAACATAGCCCGGTGGTTGCGTCATGTAGATAGTTTCATCAAGCATGCCATGAAGAAAAGCATTGGAAACATCCAACTGATTGATGAGCCAATTGTTGCGCACGGCGAGTGACAGTACCAGGCGAATGGTTTCCTGCCGAATAACAGGACTGAATGTCTCGGAGTAATCAAGCCCATACTCCTGATTGTAGCCTTTAGCAACCAAACGAGCCTTGTACCTGGAAATACTGCCATCCGCATTGTGTTTAATTTTGTACACCCATTTACAGCCCACTGGGTGCCGCCCATGGGGCTTAGGTACAAGAACCCAAGTTTTCTGATCAGTCAAAGCCTTAAACTCGTCATCCATAGCATGACGCCAATAAGCATTTTTTGAGGCAACAGAGTAGGTTGTTGGTTCACTATCGGGAAGGGGTGTATTTGGTAGTATGGTAGCCTGAAAGGTTTTGGGTTTAAAGATACCGGCTTTGCCACGGGTTAACATGGGATGAGTATTGGGGGGTGGCACGGGCGGTGGTGATTCGGGGGTGGCCGGGAAGGACCCAAAACGGATCGGGCTGGAGATGTTGTGGGTATGGGGTGGTTCGGGTTGGTTGTGAGTGTGGGTGGTGGTTGCGGGTGTATTGTGGGTGACGGTCGAAGGGGTGATGAGGGGTGGTTGGGTAGTGGGTGGAGGTGTGGGGGAAGGTGGTGAGGGACCCTGTGAGTATGTTGGAAAAAGGGGAAGGACGCCAATGAATGATGTATTTGTGGAGGAGGAAATAGACTCGTAGGGAAACTCATTTTCGACAAATTTGACATGACGAGATATGTAGACTTTATGAGTTTGTGGGTCAAGACAGCGATAACCCTTGGAGGTAGGATGATAGCCCAAAAAAATACAAGGACGGGATCGGGGTTGTAATTTGTGAGTAATATGAGGGCGTAGCCAAGGGTAGGCAAGACACCCAAAGACGCGGAGGTTGGTATAATTGGGAAGTTCTTGGTAAAGGAGTTGATAGGGTGATTTGTTGGAGAGAGTGTGACTGGGCATTCTGTTAATGAGGTAGTTTGCGGTGGCTAGAGCTTCTACCCAAAAGGAGACAGGGAGATGAGATTGATGTAGAAGAGTAACCACCGTTTCAATGAGATGGCGATGCTTACGCTCAGCCACCCCATTCTGTTCGGGAGTGTATGGACAGGAGGTTTGATGTATAATTCCCAGGGATTGCAGAAACTGGCCAAAGATGTTATTGACATATTCCTTTCCATTGTCACTTCGAAAAAGTTTAACATGAGAATTGAATTGTGTTTTGACCATTTTTTCAAAAGTGACAAAGGTGGTGTATGCCTGTGATTTGTGTTTTAGTGGGTACAACCAAGTGTATTTTGTAAAATCATCCACAAAACAAATATAATAGCAAACACCAGCAAATGAAGGAACAACAGTAGGACCCAATAGGTCAGAATGAATAAGTTGAAAAGGTGCAGTTGTACGCTTCTCAAATAAAGTAATAGGTAATTTATGAGATTTAGCAATTGAACAAGAGTCACAATTGTTTACATGAATGGAAGAAAAACCTAATTGAGACATTAAAGAATTTATTATTTGAGTAGACGGGTGACCCAGACGACTGTGCCACAACAGACTGTGGCCATCAGCCGAAAGAGCAACAGGAGCCACAGGAACGCTTTCTGAAACAGGGTGGGCAGACGAACTTGTGCCAGGAAGAACGTACAAACCATGCTCACACGGGCCCTGAAAAATCACCCTCTTGGTAGTATTGTCTAGGATCTGAAAATCATTAGNTTTGAAAATCATTACAGAGGAACAAGAGTGAGCAATTATTGTCTTTTGTGAATTGGTGAACTGAAAGGAGATTGGTTTTAATAGAAGGGACGTGGGTAAGGTTACCTAGGTGAAAGATAG
>NC_028641.1:45434839-45476969 GCF_001406875.1 Solanum pennellii | reverse complement strand
CGTGTTGCGAGGGCCGTCCACAGGGCTGAAGCAGTTGTGTAGGATCGGACGTGTTTCTGAACCGTGCGAGAGATGACCGCAATCAAACATGATCGGATCGGGCCATCCACGGATTTCCAGGCGGCATGGGCCGGATTGGTTTTTTCTGATTTGTCCGTGGCGGTGATGACTGCCGGCGGTGGTTCTGTGCTTCCATCGACGTATTTGAGAATGTAATTGGCCTCAAGGGCTGTAAGAACGGTGATTTTCCATGTAGGGTAATTTATGTCTGATAATTTTTCGGGAATCAGGGCATGAAGATGCCTGAGAAGGAGTTTAACGCCAGAAAGAAGTGAATCGAGAGGATCCACCTCGGTTGTCATGGTTGCCGCCGCCCAAGAGAAGAGAGGGAACGATCAGTGCCCTAAAGAGAGAAAAAACCTAGAGAAAAGAAGATCTAGGTTTTCTGGCTCTTGATACCATGAAGGAATATTGATTGTATTGAAGTGTTAACCTAATAAGGGATATATATAGGAGATATAGGAAGGAGTACTAATCCTAATAGGACTAGGATTAAGGAGTACTAATCCTAATAGGACTAGGATTAGTACACAGTAAATACTAATATTATTTAATACTATTATTTAATACTATCTGTTATAAATAATGTAAAAAGAAACTATCTTGAATAATTCTCGTCCCTGAACCAGGAGTACTCGCTGAAAGTGTTGAGAATAGTCAATCCAGTATTTTGATAAAGAAGGAACAACAACACAAAAATGGGGACCTACACTTATAGAAAAATGTAGAAATATGTGAAAATGTTCAATTTAGTTGAAACCATGTACATTACCATTTTAAGAGTCATAATGCACAATAGTGTAAATACAGAAGCCAAAAAGGTTTCTAAAGAACCCTAAGATATAGTTGTGCAATACATAGACAAATACTCCACAATGTATCTAATACTAAGTACCATTTTTGGGCCATCATTATCATGCATGTCATACTTTGAAACTATTTATAGATAATACTCATAGACAAATGAACATTAATGTTCATAACTTGTAGAAAGTAAGGTCACTCATAGTAAAAATCCATTTCATACATGCATACATTTTTAAATCTTCATAGAATAAGAAAAACCACACCATAGCCCCTTTCAAGAGCCTACTTGTTCAATTTTTAAGTGAAGTGTCATACCCCCACTCACACTAAGTACAAAAACTTGAGAATTCATGATATAGTTCATGTTCATGTTTTTTTCATCTAGAGAAATAAACTTAAACGACATGGACCATGTGATCTACATGGAATTTGGTCTAATGTCCCACAACGAAAAGAGATGTACAACTTTTCTTAGGTAGAACTACATTTATTAGCTTTTAGGTGGACCCTCTAGCTGAAGACCTATGTGGGCACATAGTTTTAGGATAGGAATATTGTTTCTATAAACCACAAACATATTGAATTTAGGGGGGAGCTTCATCACATGAGAATACTTTAGATGACCCAACCTTTTGAATTGATTGAAGGTCCTTTACCTTACATTCCATATCCATCTGTGCTAAACATTACTTCCCCAAAATTTACATGTTTGGTCTTGAATTGAATTTACATGAATGAATGAGTGTTTTATCCTTCATTAAACACAACTCATAAAACATCTCATAGATTCAATTAGGTGATAATGGACTTTAAGCCATAGAGTTTTTATTATGTGAGTAAACCTTTCAGATCATGTTAATAGGGTGTTCATCAGAATAGTATTTTAATCAACTCAACAATATTCTCATAGTCATATACATTACATGCATATTCATGTTAAGGGTATGGGGAAAATGATCTTTCATATATACCACAAATATACCATCATCATATAATCTTCACTCTCTCAGTGAATCATAAGCTCATAAACAATTATCATCAACATGTACAAACCAGCATAATTTTCCCTTCAAGGGCCATGAATGAAATTCAACCAAAACATCTCGAATTATTAAATTTGACATGTAGAATAGCATGATTCAACAGGTCAATCAATATATACATAATCAATTGACATTATTCTATAACTAATTAAACCACATCATAAAGTCACATTTTAGTAATTTAGAGAATTATGGGTTCTTTGGATTATTCAATCATACATCAATAATTAATCATCAATTGAATTATAATCCATTAAAAATCAACCATTAAAACATTTTGAAAGCTAACCGATGACTTAGATTGAAACCATTACTTTTCAGGAAATTGTATGCTTTTAAATAGTGTTTTTACGGGACTCTATGGGTCAAAGCTACACATAGACGAAAAGCCATCATACCTAGTTAAAGAATCTTCATGAAATTTCAGGAAGAAGTCTTGAATTCTCTAAACCCTATCTCCAAGTCTACTCTTCTTATTCTTTGAGTTTTAGAGAGAAAAATATTGTGAGGAAGATAAACTTTTGTTTGATTTGGGTATTTGTGAAAAAAGACTTATTTAAGGGGGTTTTGACTTAAAATAACTTATTTAGTGACCCCAAGCTCACCTAAAACGACCCCATATCAATTGGACTAAAAAAGGAAATGACATAATTAACGTTCATTAAGTGACCATGCACAGGCACCACGTGGAGACTTCATGACTTGTGGTGAGAACCACGATCCGTGGTGCCACTCGTGAAGTTTGGGGTAGTAGCTAGGCACATGGTGCCTTTAGCTTACAATCCCAAGGATATCCCATGAATGCCTCGACGAGTCGTGGTCCTTGAGGACGTAGCTATACTACTTTGGGACCGATAGCTCAAATGGCTAAGGCGTCTCCGCCAGGGGATCCACTAGCCCTAGTCAAAACCTCTAGTCATAGTCCTTCTCGTGTACCTTAAGGCAATATCTAGGACACCTGTTTGCCACTTCTCAATGGACAACTCTTCTCCACGAGCCTTCCCCTGATTCGTGGTCTTCACCACAAGCTGTGGATTGGATCGTGAAAGAGAGACTCTTTTTAGGAAATTTTTAGGAGCTAGCTTTTTAGGCTACAACGAGCCACATCATGATCTTTGATCCCTATCTAGAGTCGTGGGGATGGTTTGGGACATTAGGGGAGTGTGAGGGGTGATTGGTCTATTTTGGTCCTCTCCCTTTGCCCTTGAAATTTACTCATGACTTTAACCCTAACATTTATGCTCTATTTTTACCTACTATTTTCTGGAGTGTTACAACAGTTCCTCCGGTCCAGGGCCATGAGGTTTCTCATGCAAAGCTTTAGAATCTTCTCTCACTTTTGGTCCACAGCGCATCTAACAAAAAACAATCAGCAAGTTCTATTGCCTTAAATAGTAGTGGTGTATCAGTGGAATCTAGGGATCGAGATTTTGTTAGGATGAATCCGCCGGAGTTTCTTAGGTCGCAAGTTAATAATGACCGCCAAGAATTTAATGATAAGGTCAATAAAGTCTTTGAAGTGATGCACGTGACTTTAAATGATAGGGTAGAGTTTGCATCCCACCAGCTTAAGGAGGTGGCTCACATATGGTTCACGCAGTGGAAGGACAATATGGGTGAGAATCCAGCTCCTCTTACATAGGAGTGTTTTATCGGAACTTTTCTATACAGGTTCTTTCAAAGAGAGTAGAGGATTCTAAGGAACATGAATTTATGAATTTGAGACAAGGTTAAGTGTTAGTCCAGGAGTACAGACTTATTTTGAATCACCTCTCCAGGTATGCTCAATATATGATTAAAGATCCCAGGGCACAAATAAGTAAAATTGATATTTGAAGTATCTGACTTTGTGAAAAAATGTGTTTAAATGCTATGATGTTAGACAAAATGAATATGTCTAGACTAATAACTCATGCTGAGATGGTTGAGGGAGATAATATTAAATAACTAGCAAGGTACAACTAAAATTCTGGAACAGGGAACTATGAGTACTCTCAGTAGAAATCGGGTGGTGGAAATTGCTCCTTGTTTCAGCAAAGGTCTTCATCTCCAAAACTTCATCAGCTAGTGATCCATCCTTCAAGTTTCGACACTATCATAAAGGTAGGGAATTACTCTCTAATTCTTAGGGGAGTGTTTCAAGCAACAGAACCTACCTAACTTGTCCAAAGTGTGGTATGAACCATCCGGGTGAGTGTGTTTCAGAGAAGGAAGGATGTTTTGGTCGTGGTTAGTCTGATAATTGGTTGAACAATTACCCTTCTACGAGGCAGAGGCAAGAAGGTAACAATAATAGGTCTCAGTCTAAGTCCCAACAACACCAGCAAGTTTCCCAACTTAGAAATGGGTTTCACCTAGTACATGTGGCAGTAACTTCTAGAACTAATTGTATCCTGTCAAGGCTTTCCAATATTAGGAAGATTCTCTTAATGTTGTTATTGGAACAATATGAGTCCTCCCATTAAATGTTTATGCTTTGTTATATCTAGTGGATATTCTTTCCGTTGTAACTCCTTATATAGCAGTGAACTTTAATGTCAATCCAAAAGTTCTTTGGGAACCCTTGTGAGTCTCTAATCTAGTTGGAGACCCCGTTATAGCTTAATGGGTATATAGAAATTGCCATGTCAAAGTTTCTCAGAAAGTCGCCTCAGCAGATCTTGTATAGTTAGTTATGGTAGACCTCTATATCATTTTACGCATTGATTCGTTACATAGCTGCTTTAACTTTGTCGATTGTAGAACTAGGATCGTTCTATTTTCAAGTATACAAGAAAATGATTCTTAGCATTGAAGGGTAGTAGCTTAGTGCTTATGGGTCGATTTATATCGTACCTTAAGTCTAGACAGATGATATCTAAAGAATGAATTTATCATCTAATTTTTGTTAAGAATTCAAACTCTGAAACCCCAATTCTTGAGTTAGTTCCATTTTTAAATGAGTTTTTAGAAGCGTTTTATCTTCTTAGAGTTCCTACTTAAAGGGGAAATCAACTTCGAAGTAGATCTTATCCTGGATATCGATCCTATTTTGTTCCCTCCTTATAAAGGGCTCCAGGAGAGCTTAAGAAATTGAAGTAAAAGCCGAAAGACCTCCTACATAAGGACTTTACCGGACCTAGTAGCTATCCATTGAGTGCTCTAATGTGGTTCGTGAAAAAGAAAGATGGTTATCCCATGATGTGCATTGACTATAGAGAGTTGAAAAAAGTCACAATCAAGAATACGTGTCCTATTCTTATGATTGATGAATTGTTCGACCACCTGAATGATGCTACTAATTTTTTGAAAATAGACCTCAGATTCATTTATCATCAACTTAGATTTTGGGATAGTCACATCCTAATAAAAGCCTTCAGAACATGGTATGGTCAACATGATTGCATAATTATGTCATTTAGACTAACTAACGCTCATTCGATTTTCATGGATTAAATTAACACGATGCTCAATAAGTATTAGGACTTATTCGTTATCGTCTTTATTGATGTATCCTCATTAACTCTAGATTGAGTAAAAATATGCAACTCACCGAAGAGTTGTTCTACAAACTCTCAATAATCTCCTGTTATTCGCTAAAGTTTAGAATACATGAGTTTTGGTTACAATCAGGTTCTTTCCTCAGCCATATAGAATATTTCAAAGGGATCCAAGTGGACATTAATAAAATAGATGCAGTGAAGATATGCCCTGACCCACCTCTATTATAGTATCAATGTTTTTGGTTGTAGAAGAATATTAAGATTGTTTATGGAAGGCTTACATCCATAGATTCACCATTGATTAAGTTGACTTTGAAAAAGGTTATGTTTCAATGACTTTATGAGTGTGAAAAGAGCTTCTGAGAACTGAACACTAGGTTGACTACAACTCTATTTTCACAATATCAGAGGGTTCAGACGGCTATGTGGTCTATTGTGATGCATCTGGAGTCAGCTTCTATGGTGTTTTGATGCAACGATGTAGGTTATAGCTTATGCTTCAAGACATCTCAATGTACAGGAGTTGAAATACTTAACTCATGACCTTGAGCTTGTAGCCTTAGTATTTTCCCTAATGATTTGAAGACATTACTTCTACGGTTTTCATCTAAATGTGTTCACAGACCATAAGAGACTTTAGTATGTGTTCACCCAGAAAGAGTTGAATCTTTTCAAAAGGAGATGACTTGAATACCTCACGAATTATGACATGAATGTTCTTTACCATCATGGTAAGGCAAATGTACAAGTTAATGCTCTTAGCAGACTACTTATGGGTAGTGTATCACATGTTGAGGAAGATTGGAAGGAATTAGAAAACGGTGTCCACCGTCTTACATTCTTAGGAGTTTTTCAAATGCAAAGATCATATGATTTTATGATAGTTAATAATGGGTTAGAATCTACATTGGTAGTGGAGGTTAAGAAAAATAAGATAATGATCCTATATTGCCTCAATTGAAGGGTGCATTTCATCAACAGAAAGTTAAGGTTCCTCTCAAGAGGGAGATGGTGAGCATTGCAACCAAAATCACTAATGTGTTCCTATGGTTGGTGTGCTGAGACACCAAGTACTTACAGAAGCCCATAACTCCATGAAATATATTCATCCAGATTCAACTTGAGGGCTGTTTTTTTGTTGAATGGCATGAAATGGGATATAGCAGATTTTGTGTCTAAATGCCCTTATTGTCAACAGGTGATGGTAGAACATCAGAATTAGAGAGAAGTGACTCAACATAGTAACATTCATATAAGGAAGTGGAAAGTTATAAACATGGACATTCATTACGGGTTTACCTCATACTCGCATACATCATGACTCTATTTGGATAATAGTAAATAGAGTTACTAAGTCCGCTCAACTTTTGATCGTTAAGTCACAGATTCAATGAAGGACTATTCTAAAGTTTACATTAATGAGACAATCAGGTTACATGTGGTTCCTTTGTCTATCATCTCAGATAGAGGCCTTAAAATTACCTTTCATTTTCGCCATTTATTTTAGAAATGTGTTGCTACTCAGGTAAATATCAACACAACATTTCATCCATAGAGAGATGTTTAGGAAGTGCATACCATTCTAACATTAAAGGACATGCTTAGAGTTTGCTTGATAGATTTAAAAGAAATTTTGGATGATAACCTTCCTCTCATGGAGTTTACCTACAATAATAGCTACCATTACACTATTCAGATGGAACCTTATGAGGCATTTTATAGGTATAAATGTAGATCTCCCATTTGCTATTTTGTATTAGGTAAAGCAACCTTAATAGGCTAGATTAAGTTCATGATGATATGGAAAAAGTCGATCTCATCGTAGATGGTATAAATACAGCCCAGAGTCATCAATTATTGTGTTTTCTTCAAGGTGTCACCCATAAACAGAGTAATGAGATTGTGTTTAGTTCATATTCAATATATTTCATTATCTTCATCATGTTCATCTTATGTTAGTGTTTATTATTCTTTATTTAATTATATGTTTGCTAAAGTTTATCTTATCCGGCATGCTAAGTAACTTTCAAATACTGACGCATACTCTACGCTATATGTTTTCGTGACGTAGGTTAAGGTCCGCCTCATTCATATGATGTGTGGATCATTTACCAATCTATATTAAGAAGCATCAGTGATGAGTCTTCATACTTCGACAAATATACACATGATTTCTAATTGACAAGACCCACATCTCTAATTGTTATTAGGAGTTTCTTGGGTTTTTCCTAACTACAATAGAAGTTATGTTGAGGGGTTTTATTCGATCTGAACTACTTTGATGAAGTTGATTCCGAAGACAGTTATGCTTCAATTGCATGAAGCTTGTGAGAAAAACATTCAGGAATTGAAAAAAATGTTGACTATTGCCCCAGTTTTGACATTACCATAGTGTATTGAAGATTTTGTTCTGTACTCGGATGCATCATGAGTTTGTTTGGGTTGTGTTCTAATGCATAATGACAAAGTTATAGGTTATGCCTCCATACAGGTGAAATTTCATGAGAAAAATTATCCAACCAATGACATAGAGTTGGTTGCTATAGCTTTTTCCTTGAAAATATTGCGTCACAACTTGTATGGTGTTCATATCGATATATTCGTTGATCAAAAGAGCTTACAATATGTGTTTACACATAAAGATATCAATCTCACACAAAAGAGGTGGTTAAAATAACTGAAAGATTATGACATAAGTATTCTTTTCCACTTAGGTAACGCTAAGGTGGTTATTTATACTTTAAGCAGGTTATCTATTGGGAGTACCACCCATGTTGAGGAATAAAAGAAGGAGGAAGCCAAAGATGTCCACAGATTTGCACGTGGGTGAGTCACACTTATGGATTCCATAGGAGGAGGAATTGTGGTTAAAATGGGGCTGAATTATCACTAGTGTCATATTTTCATGAGCAAAGAATATTAGATTTTGAACAGGGAGGAGATGGTTTTCTGAAGTATCAATGTAGATTGTTTGTACCTAGGTTGATATCCTCCAAGAAAGGATCATGGAGGAAGCTTATAGCTTCTCATATTCAATTCATCCGTGTTCCATAAAGATGTACCACGATTTGAGAGAGGCATATTGGTGGGAAGGTATGAAGAAGGGAATCAATTAGTCTATTGGCACGTGCCCGAATTGCGAAAAAATGAAAGTAGAACACTAAAGCTGGAGGGTCGGCTCAGAATATAGAACTTCTGAAATGAAAGTGGTAGGATATTAATATGGACTGCATCACAGAATTTCCATTGTGTCATATAAAGCAATATTTAATATGGGTGATTTTTGATAGAATAAAAAAATATGCCCATTTTTTCGGTAAATACTACTCATTCAGTAGAGGATTATGCAAAGTTATACATTGGGAAGGTGTTGAGTCTTAATGGAGTGCTAGTTTCGATCATTTCAAATAGAGGTGAATAATTTACAGCACTGTTCTGGAGATCTTTTGAGAAAGTTGTAGATTCAAAGGTGAATTTAAGCATTGTTTTTCATCCTCAAATAGGTGGGCAAGCGGAGAGTACTATCAAGACCTTACCAGGTGTTGAGGTCTTGTGTGACTGATGTCAAAGGGAATTTGGATAATCAAGTACCTCTCATTGATTTGCTTAAAACAACAATTACCATTAGAGTATCCAAATGTCTCAATACAAAGATCTTTATAGGAAAAGATGCGGATCTTCTATTGGGTGGTTTGAACTTGGTGAAGTAGGCTTGATAGGATCTGATCTAGTTCACCAAGATATGGAAAAGCTGAAGGTGATTCAAGACATTTTGAAAATGGCACAGAGTTGTCATAATTCCTATACAGATGTTAGGAGAAGGTCGTTTGAGGTCGAAGTGGATGATTTGGTATATTTGAAGGTTTAACCCATGAAAGGTGTCATGAGGTTTGTAATAAGGGGAAACTTAGTCCCCGGTATATTTGACCTTGTCGTAGACACAAAAGGATTGGCAATATAGCTTATGAGTTAGAGCTACTAGAATAGTTAAAGCAGTTCATCTAGTGTTTCAATCACTATGCCAAAAAAGTGCATGGGAAATCCTTCATTGACTGAACCAACTAAAAATACTGGGATTAAGGATAGCGCATTGTACGAGAAGATGCCAAGTTCGCAAGTTGAGAACAAATGAGGTTGAATCAATCAAGCTCCTTGGAGGATCAAATTTGTTGAAGAAGCGACTTGGGAAGCTTAAGAGGATATGAAGTACATGTATCCACATCACTTTGAATTCAGAGAGAATGTAGATCAAGATATCATTGCTCTTCTTAGTACTTTATAAGCTATGAGTAAGCATGCGGTTACTTGCTTAAGTTTATCCAGTGTTGAACTTGATGTTATTATCCTTACCTTAGTGAAAGAAATCTCATTTGAGGAAGAATGTTCCCAAAGGGAAGATATTGTAAAATCACACAATTTGAAATAGCTAATAATAAGCTAAGAAACTAAAAGTATTAATTTTTTGAAAGAAAAGGAATAATCTCGAAAATTGCCTAAGTTAAGAAATTGAGTTTCGGTCATTTTCAAACAGCCATAACATCATTCTCAGGATTAGTTAAAGGCAGTTCTTGATATGTCTGGAAATACCTTGGAGAGATCATTCTAACGCCGTTGAGTTTGAGAGAAAAGAAGAAGGAAGGGAGAAAAGTTAAGAATTCTCCAAGAACGACAAGTTGTTTGAGTGGATTTCATCGGGGAGGATCCCTATAAAGATATGTGAGATCTTTTCGTGTTGTCTTAATTAACCCACACACCAACTTGTTTTAATTCAGAGATTTTGAGTTGGTTTCATGTTAAAAATTGAAGTTCTTGAAGAACAAATTGTCAAAATTATTGTTGGTTTAGTTGTTGATGCTTGGGGTTGATTTGATTCATCATTCCAAGTAGCTTTTAGAGTTAATTCTATTTTTTATTGAGGGTACTAATGATCCTAAGCGTTGGGGAAAGAACTTTGGTAGTTAGTGAGGTTTGGAGTTTTAAAAGAAGGACAAAGTCGAATGTTTTTTGAGAGAGGCTTGGGGTCTCGACTCTACCAGAGTTCCACGAAAGTTCCTTTGAACTTTGTCCTCTGGCGCATCGCTCCAGCCAGTATGCCACAAAAACTTCTCTGATATTTGAGGGTTGCTGCCCCAAACCTCTCAGAGCGCCACGGAAGCCACTTCTCCCCATTCTTCCCCGATCTGTTCATTACTAATGTCTAAGTTATGTATCTATGTTTCTTAGTTAATTACAACACTCTAAGCTACATCTAAAAATCATGAAATTTTCAATAAACATGAGATCATGAACCCCTTAATCCATTATCCTATTCAAGAAAAGTTAATATCAAAGTTAAAGAAGTTAAGAGTAAAGTCTAGAGGTTAATAATCAAGTGAAGGTAAAGTTCTTAAGAGTTTTCAAGGTTCTTTAACAACGTTTAACTTTTTTTAAGACTCAAGTTTCAAGCAAAGTGAAGAGTTAAGTGTTGAATTCATTTCTCAAAAGTCTTACGGGAACTAAATATTCCTTAAGAGTCTATAAATGTTTTAATATTTAAGATACGAGAACACTAAGATTTCCAAAAGAGTTTTCAACAAGAAAAGGGACCATTGATTACAAGAGAGCTTTCTAAAGTTAATTGTTGATAAATTATCTCAACACATAGAAGAACTTCTTTTTAAAAACACATAAGCAAAATATATGTTTGGGAGTAGTATTTAGCACCGATAAGGGGATGACATCATTAGTCTCCTTAAACCATGTAGGCGTTTTGGTTATTAATGCATCATACTTTTTAGATGATCACAGTTGTTAATATAGTGGATCCATTAAGTTAAGTAATTCTATGTGACAGAAAAGTACATCATAGTTCTGGAATTAGGCAAGACGTTGTATCACCACTTAGGATTATTGTGGTGGGAGTCGGTTAGAAAATCTCCAACAGAAACTATATTACTTTATATATAAGTAAAGTTGAGTTTTGTATTGCATGTATCTAATTATTTTATATTGAGTCCAGTTATTCATGAGTTGAGCAAAACCAACGTATGAGTTCCTTCTTACTCTTTTTCAAGATTAAGTTGTTGTTTGCATTCCAACTTGCATACTCGTATATTCAATGTATAGATGCTTGTTGGCCTTCATCTTTTCATGAGCACTTGATGTTTGTGGTGAGCGTAACACCCCGGAAATTCATGACTTAATCTAGAGTCTCACATGATGAACTAAGACTTAAAACAATCTTTATAAGCCTTAAATAATGTATTTAAACTAATTGGGGAATTCTAGAGTCAAAGCATCAAGAAACAACCACGATGTGCGTTGAACTAGTGACCTAAAGTAGTGTAGTGTTAGTGGCGCTAGAATAGGTTCAAGGAGGTGTCTAAAGAGTTTTCCATGGGAAGGTTATTGAAGTGTACATAGGTTCATAAGAAAGGTTCTAAGGAATAAAGTCCAAGGAGGGAGCGCCAACCTTGAAGGGCAAGAAAAATCCAAGGGCTAAGGCTTCCCAAGAAGGGACGTTATTGTCTCAACCTTCACGATCATTATAACACCAATTGGTGAGATCATGAAGATGCCTTAGAAATTGAGGTAAGGTTCCATCTAGGACTAGATACTTTACATGGAAACAAGATTCACTTCACGAATCATGGTGCACTTAACGGGAGAGGAAGCCTTGTCGTGAAGTTGCCTGAGGCATTTGAGGGAAAAGTGAAGATTGGGAGAAGATACTGCCTCAGAGCACCACGAGCCGATTGATGGTCAGTGGTGTATGTTCACGGATGAGATAAGGGGTCGTGTAGTTCACTTAGGATAAATTTTAGGTGGCAAATTTCGGGAGCTAGGGCCTCACCCTTCACGATAACCACTATGGGTCGTGATGGTTGGCGGGCTTTCACAGCCAAGGTTAAGTTGGACTTAACTTTTGGAAGTAAAACTTAATGAAAGGTAGTTTGGGTATGTTAAGGGTTGACTATATAATTGTTTTAGGTTAATAATCACCCATTTCCCACATCAAAACTCAAACACAAATTGAAACCCAATTACTCTGACTTCTCTCTACATTCTCTCTCTACTTCATCCTCGATTGAATAAACCAAGAAGCTCAAATAATAAGACAAAGTCTCAAAGGTTCTTACTCAAATTTTGTGAATAAAGTCTCATATGCTATAGTTACTTTCCCTCTTGCGATTCCTTTCCCCAAGAGGTCAATTCAAAGTTGATTTCTAAATCACCCAACTCTAAGCTTTTTCTCTACAAATGGGTTTTCTTCTAAACTTGAAATTGATGATTGAATATTACGAATTGTGATTACCTATGGATAATTAGGTGTATATTGTTAAGTAACTGATGTTGATTAATGGGATGTTCGGGTTACCCGTGTCCTCTTCCCTAACCATAGTTATGAAGGGGACTTGTAGATAATTAGGGTTGTTGGATTTGATTATGATATTGTTTAATTTATTATTATATGATTATGGTGATTGGATGGATAATTGTAGTGAATTGAGGGTAAGATCTTGAAAGTGAAGCTTGGAGTCTATTGGTAATACCGCAATTTTGATGGTTTATTCGTGATGATTATATTCAATTGAAGTATGATTATGTGGTTTGATTAAGAAGATGATGATATGATGATTATGATTGCATGTTATTAATATGTTGAATTGTGATATCATGTTAAGGGTATGATGATACAAGGTTGAATATGAATAACTTCTGTGCCTTATTATGATATGACTATGGTGTGATGATATCACTACATGTTGGGTTGTAATGAAAGGAAATTCGCATGCAATACCTAATGAACTAATGAAATGATTATACAAGGGGTTAATTTCATATGGCCTATATTAAGATATGATGATTAAGATTGACATAAAGACAATTCAAAAAGGGAGTAAAGTTTTCTTGCAACCAACTAAATATGAAAGGTGTCCCTTTACAATGTGGGAAGGTAGGTTCACAATAATTCTCTGAGCTAAGGACTCCAATTCTAATAGTCATGAAGAGGGTTCAATACATATCTCCTATTTTTTTAAACTATGTTTCCCCCATAGGAATACTAGCTAGTTGATCCACCTAGAATGTTATGTTCATGTTTTGGTTCTACTTTGGCAAGAAGAGAACCTTCTATCGATTTAGGGTTTCATGACACCAGATTCAATGTTTAGCTCATATTGTGTATTGTCAATTAAGGCGATTGTTCTCGAAAGTAAAATGAATGAATGAAGTAATGAATATAGGCACTAACTAGGGTGGCTTAAGGGGTTGTACTTAGTGTACGTAGGGGTATGGAACTCTATCTAAATATTGAACAAGTTTAACTTGAGATAATTCGTAGGAGGTTGTTGTTAATCACTTATGATATCATGAAAGGTATGTTATCTATAAATAATGTTGGTTATGTTGATGAACATGATATTGTTATAAATTAATACATATGTCACTACCGGAGTCTAGACCCCATATGAGATTGGTGTCGTTGACATCTCAGAGGTCGCAGACAAGCCTTCTTACGTCATTCTTACTTCGTCTAGGTTAATTTTAGCAGAAAATTGGAAACTTTTTGTTTCTTAACATACATACTAATCATTGTATTAGATTCATAATTTTTCACCATCAATTATCTAACATTAAAATCATCAAACGAAAGAAATAGTTTAATATAGCACTAAATGTATACTAGCCAAAATGGCACCAATACAATGTCTGAACAAAAGCGGAAAGAAATGCTAGTGGGACATACTCCACTAGATCAATCCTATAACTAAACTAGAATGTAATGGGCAAGCATCCTCGAAAGCATGAGGTCCTACCTAGTACGAATGAATGCTCCACGTCCTGATAATTTCAGCGTCAAGTTCTAGCTCTAGCGTCCACCTGTGCCTGCACCGAAAATTGTAGAGTTGTATGGGATTAGTAACACTTGTACTACGTATGGGTATATGCAAGCACACACCAAGGACATGCATGATTAATAACAACTCTTTCCTAACAACATGATTATTGAAAGTCAAGTCAGTGGACTTGCCAAATTGGGATTAGGAAAGTTAGTGAGCTATCCAAATTTGAATTAGGAAAGTCATGCCATAAGAGTAACATGCATCATCATACTTATCATATTGAACACAATGCATAACATCTAACACATAGCACATAACATATTACATATAGCACATAACATTTTTTCATATTAATCTTTCATATGCCATGAGACCTTAGAGTCATGGACTTGAGATCAAGACATCCCGAAAATGATGGCTCAACATATGGGACCTCAACTAGGGAGCCTTCTTTAGCAAACACAGAGTCTGTTTCAATTATTCGTACGTACTTCATTTTATTTAATTCATAGGCTAGTGTAAACACTAGCTATACCTAGGATGTAGTTTAAAACATTCATTGGGTTCGTTGTGCAATGATCAAGAATAACCTAGTGTCATTACTCAAGTCTAGCTCACCTCTTTATTATCCTATCCTAATACCTTTTGTTATCATTCATTTTATTATGTGCATCATTTGAGGCTGGCCTCATTAATTCATGGGGAACATTGACTTTAACCGACATAGATCATGTGAGCATAATGAAATCCAGTGTCTCCCCCACACCAAAAAGAGGTGTAATCACCGGCCAAAGTGACCCAAAACATGCAAGTGTACATGGGAATTGAACCCCGCCAAATCCCTATATTATCAGTATAGGTTCGAAGACATGGAGATAAGAAAACCCATACGCTGCATGCCGAACAGTCTAATTTCATGAGAGTTACATGAACTTCCGCCCTTCCCAAAAGAAGGCATCACCGCTAATAGCTAGTGTATCGGTGCTCCGTATAAAGTTCCATTATATTCAACTCATACGTCATGGAAGCTGGTTTTTAGTATGAGGACATCATAGCTCAATATATGATTTCTCATCTCATCATTAGTATTAAGTGTGTTAATCTCAATACTTTCATTAGAGTATTCATAGAGACTGATCTCTTCATTAACTTTACACTCTCATAGGTTAGTACGTTTTGGTAACATTTACTTAGGCTCACTTAAGATTGTTCTCATCTTTTATATTAACCTTATATCATGTTGTGACCACATTCATTAACATTATCACATTTGCTCTTCATAATTACTCAACCCCTTTTTACGTGAATGTTCATTTCATTATATACCAATGCACTTGGCCATCTGTGTGTTTCACACTCTTACTTAACCCTTCTAGGGTTTCATCATTTCATTACATACATCTTAGGTTCACTTATTTTTAAATGTATGCTAGACTTATGGGTGTATATATACAAACCAAGAGGCTTCTTTCATAGTTAATTAAGTGACTCATATCTTCCTAAGATTATGTAGAACAGGACTTATGCATCTTGTATGTATGCCAAGATCTCGATTTCGATCTAAGTAGGTGGCATTATTCTTGAACATATAATTCACGTATGACTTATGTATCAATACGGAATTAGGCAAGGGAACCCAAGTTCGAATCCCTTGGACAATAGTTACATTTTTCATTGATTTTATTTTTAGTCCACATGACATTGGGACCCTTAATTGAGCCCCAACATCAACATTTCCTCTTTATTTATCTCCTTTGAATCTCCTCCTACTTGGTTGAGGGTTTGTGGGATCGAACCCCCACAACCACTTTTATTTTTTTCATTTAATTCTCCTTGTACAATTCTCATAGACCATGACGTTGTGGGATTAAACCCACACAGCCTCTCTTTATTTTTCTTTTATTTTGCAACTACTGCGTTTAGGTCGTGGGTTCAATTCCCACGCCTCACAATTCTTTCTATCTATATTTTTCTCTGAACTCCCTTCACTGCCTTGAGGTCGTGGGTTTGATTCCCACGCCCCACGTTTCTTTTCTTTTATTTTTCCCTTTCTCATTTACTCTCCTTCTTAGCCTTGAGGTCGTGGGTTCAATTCCCACGCCTCACATTTCTTTTCTTTTATTTTTTCCCTTACTTCCACTTGCTGACTTGAGGTGGTGTATTCGATTCCCACGCCTCCCATTTTATTTTTATTAATTTTTGTACTTTACATTCAGCCACCCCACTCAAGATCAATTCCCCTTGACCCCACTTCCCTTTTCACGTTATTAGGGCATTATACGGGTGAGGTCACAGGTTCGAACCCTGCTGGCCTCATCCCTTTACACTCAAATAATTTCTAGATTTATTCATCATTATTTAGCCTAAACCAAACCTGAAGGTTTTTTGGAAATTTCATCATTTTTCATCTCATTTTCACCAACACTTTCACTTGAACTCTTAGGGAAATTTATAGAACATTTAATATATTTTGGGGTGCATTTTTTTATAAACTCGTTTACTCAAAAGATTGGTACTCAAATCAGCCATACTTTAATTTTAATGAAAATCATGATTTATATAGGTTTATGAACATAAAATAACAACCATAACATTGCCAAATTTGGAGCCTTCACCCAAGGACCTTTGTCATTATAACATGCTTGAACACACACACTTGCACATAAATTCGAGCACATGGTTGTCTTTCATACGATTTCAAGTACACAAATATAATATTATTCATCTCGAAAACATAGCATACACCTAGATCTTCCAACAATCATACCCAACCTACGAATCATTGGGAGCTAGTGACAGGGGCATGTAAAGGGAACAATCCTAGTTTTCAGACTGAATAATCTGAACTTTAAGGGGTCTCTTGGGAAAGGGACCAATAGAGAAGGGAAATCATACCTTTTATAAGTTAAACCCTTGACTTGATGCCCAAAACTTTACCCAAGATCACGTCTAAGCCTCCTCAATGTCAACTCCACTCGAATGACAACCTCCCTTAGCCTAGTGTGCGACTGACGTTTGTTTTCTTGTGATTTCGTGTGAGTTCTTCAAGTGTGAAGCACTTGGTTTGTTTTTCTGCTCTTTCCTCCTATTTTGGCAGAGAGAATACGTGAGGAAGAAGAAGAGAGATTGAGGGTAAGAGTGGAGAGATAAACGTGAGAGAGTGGAGTTGTAGGAGGCTTAGGAGTCTAGTTTTAAGACTTACTCAATAAGGTTTTTATTTATGTAATAAAAATTTGATTTTTATTTTATTTCAAATAATCTAATGAATATTAATTACTAATTAATTACATTAATTCAATATCTTAAATAAAAATCACTTTAATTCATTGCTTCCACCTAGGTTCAAACCCGGGTGGAGCAAGACTTCATTTCAAAAGCCCGATTCTGGTCCTCTGTCCCCAAATTGCCCCTACACTTATTAATTAAATAATTAATTACATATTTAGGGTAATTAAGATACCACCCTTAGCAAAAAAAAGACATTTTTACCCCTAGACTCTTCAAACCTATTATTTCATCTTTTTAAGTCCGGTAAAGACTCCCTCGACTAAATCTTCTTATTTGAGAGCCCTACATGGTTGGAACAAACCTTTCCAAGCTAAACTGACTCCCAAAGTTAGTTCGCTTTGCTGTAGCAATGGTTCTGAGGTCTGGTTCTACGCGCATCAATCCGTATGAACCCTGGTCTAATCATAGGAATTCTTGACACATTAAGCATTTCTTATGTTATCCATTTTTAGGGTTGTTACAATATATATGAAGATGAATATACATGAGGTTATGTTGTATGAAACAAGGCATTACTTATGATCTCCTTCCTTGTTTAATAGATTGTGTGGGGCTATGGGGCTTCATTTGAGCATTGCACTTGTTGTCTGGGATGGGATTGTTGATAAGGGTCTTTTATGACTTGATTATATAAACTATTGAACATTGAATTTTTATATGACTTTATGGTGATGTTATCCTTGTTTATGAACATGTCTTGTGTTATTGTGATCCTTGAATTGTCTATCTCTCTCAATTATGCATAAAGGCTTTTCAAATGACTTAGCATGTTACTAATGAAATGGTCCCTTCTTTGCATGTCTTCGATTGATTTATTTGCATGTATCCATACTTAGTACAAGTGGTGGTACTAACCCATATTCTTCATATTTCTACAAATATATAGGTTCAGGTCATTGAAATGTAGAAGGCCACATTCAAGGAATACTTGGACATATTTCCCCAAGTTATTGGTAGGTACTCATGTTCGAGGATGTTGATATTCTTATACTCTAGCTTTGATGTTGACTATGTCTATATGACACTTGTTCTTTCCTTTATAGTTTGAGACTATTGTTGTAAGCATATATATGGCGTATTGAATTGATGTAAGGGTTATGCCCAACATTGTAATTCTATATTAGATGGTTTAATGTGAGACAACGTACTAGACTATATTTATTATCAATTGGTTATATTGCCAAAACGAGAAGTCTATATAAACTTTATAGGCGAGGAATTGTGTAAACTACATATATGAAACGTGAGAAGCCTAAGTATACCTCACTATGTAAAAAATTTAATTTTTCTGCATTTTTGACTTATAATATGTTATGACTAATGCTAAGGGTAAATCCAAGTCCCCTTTGAGGACTAAGATAGTAATTACGTCATAGGGGTGCTCCCCCGGTCGTGACAATGAGCCTCCTTGCCTTCTAGAGGATATATTTATTTGCTTTCTAGACTTTCTCTTATGGGATCTTGTGGGGTATATCCCGACATCCTTCTTCGTATTATAGAGGTTTCATAGACAGTGAGACAATTAGTATTGAGTCTCTTATCTTTTTTATTGCAGACATTTTTCTAAGAGACTTAAGTACCATTTTGGCCAAGTTATTTACTTTAAGTTATATTATGAGATTGTTTTCTTTTATTGAGTAAAGTCTTCCGCTGAGTTAAGTAAGCCAAGAAAAGGGTTCACTCAAGGCCAGCAATTGTCATTGAGTGCGGGCCAGTGTAGGCTCGGGGAGTGAAAGGGGGTTAGGGATATTGAGTATTGGGTTTGGTAACAAAAATCTTAAGTTTTGAAGCAAAAATAATTTTAAATTAGTTTTTATTTGGGGAAGGGGTTGGGGGGGGGGGTACATCCAGGGATCAAACGTACAATACAAAAAGAGGCGTCGTTAAGGACCCCCAAATATGATATAAAATATGGGCATCATAAATGGCCCATAAATATACTATATTAGAGGGAACCACTAAGGGATCGTAAATATAATGCCACATATTGTCTTCTTTTAAGGTTCCATATCTATACTACGTCTTATCTCTCATTCACTTTGGTAACTCATTTCAAACTCTGTAAATAAATTACCTAGGACTTGCTCTTTCATGATTACTACAACCTTAATTATATATCCATAATTAGGCTCGACAACGATCATAAATAGAGACATTATATTTTGATATATTTTCTCAATTGAACTTCCACACTCAAGCAGGAGTTAAGTGTCGACTAGACTCAACTCAATATTATATTATTAATCAACTATATTTCTAGTTACTTCTAAACTCGTGTATGAATAAGATTCAACATATTTATTGGTAATAATAATTACGACAAATCTAGCTCATAGTGTATTATGTATACAAGGCATTCTCAAGTGACAGCCTGACCTGTAACACCTTTATTCATTAGGAATATTCGTCCCGAAATTTAAACAATTGCATGAGGGGAATTAAGGCTGGGAACTATTATAAAATTTCGACTGCGTTTCCTTTTTCTATGATCACACAAAATCTGAAAATTAACTAAAACCAACCTACACGTGGCAATGCTTAAAGTAACATGAAAGCTATTACTGAAAAATTCTCAGCAAGCACCTTATGAGACAAATTGCAACTCAAGAGGAGGACCTAAACCTAACCTAAATAGAATAGTATACGACATATACACATCCCAATAACGTAGAATTTATAAGGTTCTGCTGAAGGTAATTTATCAATAAATTCATTATAACTTCTGAGTATATAAGTTCTTAGGTGTATAGTGAATGCGCAATTAAACTATTAGAACATGTTATATTATGTTCAAATGAGATGTGGATCGATTATTTTCAAGAATAAGTACCAGTGACTTCTAAAGTAGTTAAAAAGTTGGTGAATAAACTATAATCTGAAGCTTATCGAACATTCTGTTAAGCATGATTCATACGTAATTGTTTTAAACATAAACTCTTAGAATGTAAAAACACTTTTAACATATCATTATTCAAATATGATGCATTAGTCCTATAACACTTAATCAATAGTTTATACATTTAAAACCTTTAGAAATGGATAACAATTAGAATAATGATCTTTGAGTCGTGTTTCATACAAACAGTGACTAATTATAATGTCTACTATATGCAATCAAATAACTTACGACTTGTAACAGTATATTCTCTAAAATGTAAGCAGGTTATATATGATAGTATTCTTGAAGGTAGGTAATATATTCATATCGACCAATTCAACCCTAAAATGGTTACTATCTAAATGAAGTAACTATGAAAGGTTGGGGTCGAATCCTAAAAAGCACATGATGAGAGAATTTAGTATTTTTAATGAATGCTGATGTGATAACTTAAATCAAAATGCGGGTATTAAATTTCAATTTATAAACTATAATATACTTGAATTTTTTATTACGGTTCAAAATTAAACTATAGCTACGGTTATGAGACATCGGAATTCAAACTAGTAATTTACTATCAACTCACTCAAGTGTGTTTATTGTGCAAAATTGACCAACACGTTAGTCTACTATAAAGTCTCTCGGCCAAATCAGAAGAATTTCACCATACGTCCTTCAAACACTTTGGTGTAGAATGAAATTAATCATCAATATCATGTTAATCATTTTTTTTTTCTAATCTTAAATTTATTCATTAAACAACAATGGATGTGATAGAAACTTTTCTATTCCCAAAAGCACAGGTCAGCCTCAATCAAACAAAAAGAAAGATAAAATAGGATTACAGTAAAAACAATAATAAAATAAAGTGGAAACCTATTATTTTATTTAATCTTCAAAAATCTAGTTGTCACGTGTAAAAACAACTAAATACATTATTATGGAATTAATAAATAAACATAAGTCTCTTTCTTTGTTTCTCAAATAGAACAAAGTGCAGGAAATGGAAAAAGGGGGCCCACAAAAAATAAGAGTTACCTCTTCAAGTCCTAGACAAGCCTCGAGATCAATTAAAGAAGACATAGGTCACACACATTGGGATCATAACCTACACAAGTGTAAAAGAAAAGTGTGGGTACCAATAACACGCTACAAAACAAGCAACCTACTAAATAAAGGAATTAGCTAGAAAATGAATACCCCTAACACTCCAATTGAACCTCCTTAAACTATAACCTCTATTGAAATCAACCCAGCCTAGCAATTCAATAATACACGACTAGCAGACCCAATACTTAAAGTTCAAATCTTTGCAACAATCAATTAGTTAAAAAATTCCATATCAATATCAATTAGTTCATCTACACTCAAAAAAGTATCAATCAAAATTAGCAAACAAGGCGCACATAGAAACAAAAGGCATCAATTCACAATGAACAAGCTCTCACCAAAACCATTTTCCATTGATTTTATATCAAATCACTAGTTTGAACAATTTCCGATCGACTTTATATCAAATAATTAGTCGAAACAATTTCCCATCGGCTATTGTCATGACCCAGGGATACCCCCTAGTTTTAACATAGCGTACTTGTCCCCAAGAGGTCTTATACAAGCCCTCAGCATATAATAAGATAAGATAATATAAATGAACTGGAAGTGTAAAAACATTTATCCGTAAAATCGAAGTCATTTTCATAAAACAAAATGGAAGTCTTTACTACACATTTTATCAAACCATGTGAACACAACTTGAATTAAAACCCTTGGGACACATCCCATAGAAATTTCTCATGATACAGAATGAATGACATAAAGGAAATGGTAGGCTTTTCCTTGAAGCTATGAGAACTACCGCAATCTTCAACTCTTTTGCTCCTTAGAAGCTTGTCTCCAAGAATAGAACTCAAGTCTCCCCACCCTACATTTGGTTAGAACACGCAAAGAATGCGTTAGTAAAAAATGTACTGAATATGTTATCTAGCATAAACATAAGACCATAAGACAAGGGTTTTTCAATTTATGAAATAATCTAAAATCATATCAAATTTTTCATGAAACATAAACTATAAATATAAGAGACAATATCATAATAACAAGCTAAGTCTCCAACATAAGCATCATATAAGCGTTATTTGACTCTTAGTCATATATAACATAGTAGAGCTACTCATAAGTAACCTAAAAGCATACTTGTGCAATGCTTGAATAGCATCCAATAATGGCACCCAAGCTAAATAATTTTTTGGTCATCTTAATTATAGTTTATATATGTATGGTCAATCCTTAAGATTTCCTATTATAAGGGCACCATACTTCTAAGTAACCTCAAAGCACACTTGTGCAATGTATCACTACACCATTTTAGGTCTACGGCAACACTAAATCTTGACAATGCTTATAAAGTGTTGCCTAAATTACTTTTGGGAATGCTTTGAAAGTGTAGCCAAAGATTTTGACTTTTGATATAATAATATTAGCAACACTTCTAAACTGTACTCTTTAACGGGATAACCTACACTTTATAAGTGTTGTTATAGTTGACAACAACTATTTACATAAATGGCCACACTTTTAAAGTGTGTTATTTTTATAATTGTAAATAGAACACATTAAAAATGTGTCTTAGTGTTTTCATCAAAATTTTATATTCCCTCCAACATTTTAACATTAAAATTTAAACTCCCTCCCATTTTTATTTGGCCAAAAAAATAAAACTTTAAAGAAATATTAAAAAGAATAAAATATTAAAGGAATAAAAAAGGGCAACATTTAAAACTTCAGCTAAAGCTTCAATTTTCAACGGAAGAACACCATTTGCAAGAACTCAAGAAGAGGATTGAAGAACGGAAGAAATATCAATTTTTACAACGATTTTCGTCATATTTCTGTCAAACTTCAACTGAAGAACACCATTTTTAGCTGAAAAATTGAAGAGCACTGTGATTTCTCTGATGATGAACTGAAGAAGACGATTTTCCTCTCATAGCTTCGTTATTCAAGATTAGAGAGCTGAAAAAGAAGATTTTCTCCAATGATTCGTGGGTAAACTATTGTTCCATCAGATTTCCTTTTAAAAATTGAAAGAAAATGCTTCACAATTCAACTTGCCTCATGTCTTAAAGCTTTAAGGTTGTTGGAATAAAGTTTATCAGGTAAGAGATTTTATCTTCAAAAGTCTAAATTATAGCTTTAAGATTTTGATATTCTTGTGTGTTTGTCAGAAATTTATGTTAGGGTTAATTTTTGTGTTCTTGTGTTGTTGATAAGAATTTTATTAATTTTGGGAGTTTAGTTTGTAGTTGTATTACTTATAAATGGGCAGATTATCTTTGACAGACTAGTTTTTCTCTTTAATATTGAATGTAAAAGCTGAAGTTAAGTCGCCTTTATCTGAAGAACTGAGTTGTAGCTAAGTCGTCTTTCTTTGAAGAATTGAAGTATTGAAGCTGGCGATACCTACGATATTTTCTCCATAATATAGATTTCGTCAAGCGTAAGTAGCTACTCTACATGAATTTCAAAAGGTTTTAATGTTTGTTTTAATGTTACTCATTTTTTAGTCTTCCTTAGTTCATAGTTGTGCTCGCCTTAATCTTGACTTGTTCCTTTGTTAACCACATTGATTCTGTCTTCTAGTTATTTGCTGGTAAAAATTTTCTTTTTTTGAAAACATGTCTTGAAGTAGCTAGAAGTCATTTTGTTGTTTCTCTAGTGCATTTTCAAGTATACATCAGAAACGTTAGTTCAATATTTGCTTAGTTGGTTTGGGATCACCTCATAGTATGAATTTGCTAAACATGCTTTGTAGTTTGAGTTGAACTTTATAGAAAACGAATCATATGCATTAGAGATATGATATATAGGATATATTTTTCATGTCTAGAAGGGGTGCAATAACTTGTGAGAGCGTTTTGAAAGAGCTGGACATTACAACTATGACAAATAGAAAATTTCTTCCTATAAAGGGATCTATTAGAGAAATAATAATAATAGACTTTAACTTTTGTGAACGGACAATACATAACTTCTTATTTTTTACAATAACAAGTAAGTGTGTATGACAAGTTTGATTGGTGACCTCAAAATTACATTTTATAACCTTCTATAACTGGTAAAACTACAGTGATCGCGTAACATGGTTTAATTGTCAATTTATATAACATAAATCCTTAATAAAGCAATTTTTTCTACGTCTTTAATTGTTTTATTTATTTTTCTACTTTCAACTTGAGGATTATGCTTTCTTTGATTTCTGCTAACTGTTACTAGCAATAGCAGAATAGAAGTAGAAGATTTGTTTCTGTAGAATGGAAAACCTGTTGAGTTTTGGATATTGTTGAAAGTGAGGCTTGCTTCATCGATGTTTTAGAAGAATAAGAAGAAGTCAGTGCAAACAAAATGGAGAGAATCTTTTAAATGATGCTAAAGTCTGTCCTATTTTAAAAGCTAGATGCAACAAATGAGAAATAACTTGTAACTTTCTAATTTCATTACATGTCATGTTATTGCATATAGTATAGAAGAAAATAGAAATGTAAAGAAAGTCTATGGTCAAGTGCAATAAGAAGTCTATGGATGATGCTAAAGTCTATTTTTTTGTCTGTCCTCTTGATGAAGTGAACAACTTCATTATCAACATTTCCTCACTGACTTAATGTTTCTCCCTCCTATTGACTTCAATGGTTCTGTCATGCTCCACAAAGTGGTCTTTCTTTTGAGCTTCACAGGGAGAAGACCTATGGTGTATCCACCAACACTTTTTCTCTGTTACTTTAGTTGATCGAATTCCTTTCCCTTTAGTCTATGTCAAAATATGAATATTCTAGTTAGTAGTGAACACGAATAAGCCTACTGAAGAGCTTAAATACATTTATTTTTTTGTTATTTTTGAAGAAAAAACATGTTGTAATTTGTACGCTTCCAAGTTTGAAACTTGTGACATATTTGTAAGACTAGAGTCTATTCATCGTAGTGATGAAACAAAATATAAAATTAGTTTTAACATATACGAATCAACATCAGGAAACAATGTTGTTCTCTTCGTTACATTCCTAACCACAGAGGACCTTCTCACTTCTTTAAAATGTATTGTTTCTTTTTTAGATTGAATAAAATTCATATAAAATGAGATAGGAGAAATAATCATCTATGAACTAGCAGTATAACTCAGGTATTACCATCTATAGTAATCACTTGGAATTTGGTTAGCTTATCAATACTAAACAGCCTCTCATGTAACACATGATCATATGGTCCCTATCCCTCTCTCCAATTTTTTCTGCGAACAAAGAATTGAAAAAAAACGTTTGACGACCAACTTGGACTACCCTGCACTTGCTGACATGTATTTCAACATTTTATGAACTTATATAAATCAGCTAACAGACAATACAAGCTGACTAGAATGCCTTGGTCTATATAGTTTTAGATGACTAAAAAAAGTGCACGTCTAAATGCTTTGGTCTAGATTGTTTTACATGATTCAAGAAAATATCAAGTTTTTACTTTTATCTAAACTTGTAAAATTCACCAGTTACAACATTTGTAGCTTATGAAATTTGGTCAAGTTTGTGTAAAAAGATGTTTTCAAATGGATAAGCATGCAATATTTGAAAATCATGTCTCTCTGTTGATTTTTTCTAGTCACCTTTGTTGACTTCTTGTTCTATGGATTTGGAAATTCTTTGTTTCAACTGATGTGGTATTTAGTGGACTTAATCCGTGATAAAGTAGGACTGATAAGGAATCATTGCTCCACAAGCATGTTGGCCTTACTGGTGGTTCTAACCATGTTCTTTCTGAACACCTGGGGTACTACCATGTGTAATGAAAATCAATGCTGAAGAAACACATGATGAAAATCATGTTGAATTTCAGAAAATGCTTTGACTGATTGTTTACTTACATGATCTTGATTTTCTTATGATATAGTTTTTTGTATTGAGTTATATTTAAGTATCATATTTTTTTTGACTTATATTCAAAATATTTTTCTGTTTTGGTGTTTTGCCGTGCTTACTCGCTGCACGGGTTAAAACATAAGAAAATATATCCACATCATTTGTAAGAGAACAGTAAAGGAAAATAGAACATATAGGATGTACATAAAAAATAAACACGCTTAAAAATCCTTCATAAACAAAAATTAAAACTTTAGCAAAAGTAGAATCACAGAACGCAACCTGATTTAACAAACCAAGTGAGTCTTCTATAAAGCATCTAATAGAGTACCCCCTTATGGATACTTATGGGGAATGAAGAAGTTCTTGAGTAAATTTAGGCCGCTAATGGAGGTCTAATTTCGACATTCTGATGCTTTTATTATTTCATTGAAAGTTATTTCTTTCTACTCTTATGCATGACCTTTTGAATATCCTTGGACTATGATTCATAATGTTTTGATTGATTGGGTTGGGGTTATTGTAGTTCTCTAGATTACATTCATTCCTGCTGAAATCTTAATAACATGATAAGATATGTAACAAATACTACACTCACAGAACATTCACCACAAAAAAAGAAGGATTAAAAAAAACTTTCTTCATGTATCACTGATACAACAATACAGAAATATAGAAACATGTTTTGTAACTAATACACCAAAATTTGGAAACTGTTGTGTTACTAAGACAACAAGTATAAAAATTATTGTATTACTAATACAAGCGACATTCGTAAGTGTTGATCGAATATATATTATAGGATCATAAAAATGTTTGCTTGAATGTTTAAACATGGTATTTTATATTTTATACTTCTCTGATTGGGTGTGCACAAGAATGAAATTTGAAAGCTTTAACTCTAAAACCTCTAAAGTTCTAAATTCAATTGGAAAACTTTAACTTCTAATCATTTGAATTTTATTTATTTATTTTCTTTCTTAATTATGTATATCCTATTGATTGTACTTATTTTTTCCTCTGTAGTATCATAAACATTCAAAAACATTTGTGAATGAATCAATGTTTGATTTGACATAGCGAAAGTGTCATGACAAGGTAAGAAACTTTTATCATCTTATAACACATGGTTCTGATAGATTACTCGTGACTTTTAAAACTTATTTGTGAACTTGTTAATGATTGTTACTTAAAGATTAAATATTGATATCTTCTTCTAGGAGTTCACATATACCATCCAATAATTGGATGAATTTAGCAATGTATATCATAGAGTATATGAATGGAATTGAATCATTTCTAGATTTTGCTTACTCTAATGCAGATCCTCCTGGAGATAAATAACCGTGTTCATGTGGGAAATGTTGTAATATTCATTGGAATTGAAGGAATGTAGTATACGATCATCTAAAATGCTATGTATTCGTTAAAGGCCATACTAGATGGATCAATCACGGGGAATGGGATATCAAGTTAAATGTTGATGATGATATGGATTACTCGCGTGATGATATTGATGGGTTGTTGAATGATGAATTTAGGGAGGTTGAACAGACTGGAGGAGTTTATGATGGTCCAAATGAAGATGCCAAGAAATTCTATAGCTTAGTAGAAGAGGCAAACCAAGAATTACATCCTGGTTGTATAGGTTTCTCTAAATTATCATTCCCACTTCGCTTCTATTTAGTGAAGTTTTTACATGGATGGAGCAATGAATCATTCACTTTGTCTTTTAGAGTTATTAAAAGAGGCAATGCCCGTGTTGAACATTCCGCAGTCTTATAATAAAACCTAGTCTGTGGTTAAGAATCTTGGTCAGGATTATGAGAAAATTGATATATGTACAAATGGTTGCATGTTGTTCAGGAACGGTCAAAAAGATGACAAATTATGTCATACTTGTGGAGTTTCACGATATATTCAATCTCCTGAAGTTGATAGTGATCTTGACCCTTCAAAAAAACAATATCAATATTCAACAAAGACATTGATACACTTTACATTAATTCCTAGACTCAAAAGGCTATTTATGTGCTCAAAGACGACAAAATCCTTGTGGTGGCATGAAGAGGAACGTTCTAAAGATGCAATGTCAAGGCATCCTGTTGATGGTCTAGCATTAAAAGACTGTGATAGGCTGCATCCATATTTCGCTCTAGATTGTCGCAATGTGAGACTTGGATTGTCAAGTGATGGATTCAATCCATTTCAAACAATGAGTATATCACATGGCCAGTTATGTTGATGATCTATGGTTTACCGCCTTGGATGTGCATGAAATCTGATTATTCTATACTTTCTTTACTTTTAACTGGGCCGCGATCACCTTGAAATGATATTGATATTTACTTACAACCATTGATAAATGAGTTAAAATTATGATGGGATTCTGGGGTTGAAACATATGATGCTTTCAGAAATGAAACTTTTCAAATGCGGGCAGCTCTTATATGGACAATCTGTGATTTTCCTGCATATGCTATGTTATCTGGTTGGTGTACAAAAGGAAAGTTTGCTTGCCCTTGTTGTAACTATGGCACTAATTCTCACTATCTTAAACATAGTCGAAAAATGTGCTATATGGATCATCGTGCTTTTCTACCCATGGATCATCCATGGAGATCGAACAAAAGATCATTCAATGTCAAAACTGAATTCAGGCCTCCTCCACCTCCGTTAAAGGGAATTGATGTGCTTAATAGCTTACATGATTTGTAAAATGTGTTTGGGAAGAAGATAAAGAGATAAAATGATGGCCCATAGAAAAAAAGGTCAATTTTTTTTGAATTACCTTACTGGCAGCACAACATGTTACATCACAACCTTGATGTAATGCACATAGAGAAGAACATAGTTGATAGCATACTTTGAAATCTTTTGGATATTTCAGAAAAAATAAAGGATCATGCAAAAGACCATTATGATTTAAAAGATATAGGAATCAGGAAAACCTTCATTCACAAGATACAGAAGATAGTAGGAGAACAAAGTTTGCATAGGCGCGCTTCTCAATGACAAATGGAGAGAAATCAATTATAAAACCAATGATGCTCATTTCATGTTACATTACTTGCTTCCAATATCAATTAAAAGCATTCTTCCAAATTATGTGGTTATTCCTTTCATTCGTCTAAGTTTCTTCTTCCATCGTTTTTGCCAAAAAGTAATCACATTGGAGGAGCTGGATTGCTTAGAAGTAGAGATCATGGAAAAAGTAAATTAGTTGGAGCGAATTTTTCCACTTTCATTTTTTGATATCATGATTCATTTGCATATTCATTTGGCGAATGAAGTGAGATTAGGCGGTCCACTTCAAAATAGATGGATGTATTCCACTCAAAGACAAATGGGTACATTCATATCATACATTCGCACTAGGCATTTTCTAGAAGGTTGCATAGCAGAGACACGAGTTGAAATAGATTGCATGAATTTATTCTCCAAATATCTTCATCGGGGTGTGCATACAAGATTTAACAGAAGAGCGCGAAATAATGATGAATGTGACCCAAGTGACGCAGAACCTGTTAGTTTGTTTTCTAACAAAGGAGTTCCTTTAGGAGCAAAGAAAACTAATCCAATCTTTTCTGATGAAAAGTCACTAAGTCAGGCACATGCATAGTTATTGGGAAATTGTGACGATGTTCAAGAATATATTAGGTACCTTAATTTTAATATAGTGTTCTTTTTGTATAATTTACTTTTAACTTATTTCATTTATTATTTTAACAAATATTGTATATGTTTTGTAGAGAGCATGAGCATGAGGTTAAAAATCAATCACAATGATCTATATGGAGCAAAGCCAAGAATTATTATCAAAACTTCTTTCAATGGTTTGATACTCGTGCTTTACAAGACGATGTGCCTGATTTGATAAAACAGTTGTCTAGAGGACAAAATTCTGTTGCAAAAAGATATTCTGAGTATATCATAAATGGATATAGATTCCATGTTAGGCAGCGTGATGCAACGCGTAAAAACAAAATAGTGGTGTTACACTAATTGTCTCAACTACAAGCTTTGCAAGCTCAAAGGAAAAAAATCTGATTGCTGATGATTTGACTTATTATGGTAGAATAGTTGATATTGTTGAATTAGACTATTACAACCATTGTAAGATTGTTTTAGTATGAGGTTGAAAAAGATGTTTATGGTCTTACTTATGTCTATTTTAACATGAGATGCTCTCAGGAAGAGCCTTTTGTGCTTGTATCTCAAGTACACCAATGCTTCTATGTTCAAGATCCATATGATCTATATAAACATTTTGTTATGAAGACTGTTCCAAGTGACTTGTTTAACATGGGTGATGAAGTTGAATCTAATCTTCCACATAGTTATTAAAATGAGCCATCCAAACATTTGAAGGGTTTATCTATACCAAAAGATAATGGTGAAGTACTCTTAACAAGGACTCATTTACAAGAAACAATTATTAATGTTCCTTTGGAAGACTTTCTCACTCAACAACTTGAAGTTGAATATGAAGATGAGTTTGAACATGAGTTCAAAGACGGGTCTGGAAATGAGTATGAAGATGAGTTGCCAAATGCGTTTGAAAACGAATCTGAAAATGAGTATGAAGATGAATCTGATGATGAAGTTAAGTCTGACGAAGAGATTGGAGAAGAAACACCATGAGTTTCATTATTCTTATGATGATCATATAGTGCTCACTACTGTTTTTGTAATCTAATAGTTTTTTTTGGTACAACACATTAATATATCTAATATGTGGAATCTAAGATTAGATTGCTACTATGTTTAAGTATTCTGTTGGCTTTTTCATGTGCCCAATTATTGTTTAGTTAAGTAATTTATGTTGCCTTCTTATTTGATAATTATTTTATTGAGGAACCTATAATTCTAGCTGATTATTGATTTATTTGGTTGTATGTTATTTATACTTTCTGGTTTCATTTTATTATAAGGCAGTTGGAATTAGAGGCATTAAACTCTATAGTTTGAAGTTGCTTCTAGTTTGGTCGTTGTCCCGATTTTGTCGCTCTAAAAGATGTACAAATCTTTATCTTTATGTAAATAAATAATAAGAAACTCTCCAGTTTTGGATTTGAACCTGCAAAATGTTTTTGTTGTAATGCTTCTGAACTTGACACTATTCAACACATTTTCAACTCTAGAAGTTTTTCCAGAAAGGTTTTGGGTTCTTTGTTATCTCCCTGCGTATCTGAAAGGATTATAATTCTCTTAAAAAAATGGTGATGAAATGATGGAACAATGTGCACATAAATTAGTCTGTTTGTTTCACAATGTCTTAGTTGATATGATTTATGTTATTTTCTTATCTGATTATTATTTATTTGAGGAACATGTACTGATAGTTTATTATCTGATTCTTAGTTTATATGATCAATTCGATCTGTTTTATTAATTTTAACCGAGTCTCATTTTAGTTTGGTCCAGTAATTTTCAAAAACGTTGATCTGTCTGTGTTGTTCTCAGCGTAAACTCAAACTTCCTCATGTATCTTGATGACAAGTTTTTTGATTAATTTTTAACCCAAGCAACTTGTGCACTATGATTTGGTTAAGAAATTTTTAACCCACATAGCTCCCAATTATAGCATGCACACTGTTCCTGTAAAATTAAGGGTGATCAGATAGTGGAACAATGTCCACATGTTAGTAAGATTATCACTTCTAAGTTTACTTTTTATAATCGTAGTGACAATCATTGTGCCTGTGAGTACTGAATCAATTTAATGAATTTGTTAAAATAATGCCTGTAATTAATATGGATGGTCATGTCGTGTTCAAATTATTTTTCAGTTCAAACTATTCAAAATATAGGAATGGAACTGTGGAACTCTTAAGAGTCTTCAATCAACATTTAAGCCCAATGTACTGTTATGTGTGTATGTTACAGAGAGGGGCCACCAGAAGCCTCCAAAAAAGATTGTTGCGTTGATTATTGAGTGTATGTGTGTGTGACTTATTATGTAATTGAAAATGAGTTCTGCAATTACATTACTGTTTTTTATAAGTTCTGCAATATTATACAGTACTACAATATATAAATTCAAGAAAATTCAGGAAATTTTGGAAGTTCTGGAAATTATAGAAATTCTGAAAATTCTAGAAACTCAGCTGTTGCAATCTACTATAATAAGTTGTTGCAAACTCAATTTTTTTGAACGTTTACTTACTACTGGGAAACAAATTGAAGAGATTTAAATAAAGAGAGACGAATGAATCAATCAACAATGCTGAAGAAAAAGGGTTCGAATCCAAACAAAGCTCCAAGTCCATTGAAGAATTTGGATGTTGATATGCAATACCGATCAAGTTCTGAATCACACAACAAATTCAAGATTAAGAGATAACAACTCATAAATGAACGCAATGATAAAGCTAAGAAAGAGAAGGCACCAATACCACATAAAATTAACGAATTCAGAGGATTTCATTCAACAACAAGTAAAGAGTAAACTGCTTGGGCACAAATCAGTCATTCAATCATCTTCAAGGGAAGAGCTTAGAACCTCACGTATGATTGCAAGGAAAGGACAAACTAAATAAAGGTTATTTAAATGTGAAGATAATAAAACTAAACTTCCTATTAATAATTCTAGGTTCCATACATCATTCAAGAAAGATGTTACTGCTTTAGCACATGCGACAGGAACAACACTAGGTAATGGAGAGGTACGACATGATATTGAGAATCTACTGAACTTCAAAAATGTGAAGATCAAGTTTGTTCAACCAGCCACAAATATCTCTCATGGTTGAATGTGAAAATGAATTTCTTTTGTTTAGCAACAGTCTTATAAGGATGATGCTTCCCCTGTGCTCTCTCGTTGTTGTTCCCGGACCACCCATCCCTTCCTTCCCCTTCGCCCGGCCCGGTGAGATTGGTCAGTTTCTTGATAAGCACAAGATACACAGTGAACATGATATTCTTGATCTACCAAATTGCAAGCAGGTAAAGAGGAAGCCGGTAATACTAGCAAGTACTCTTGATAAGTTTCTAAAATATCAAGGGATACACATAGATGATGAAACAAAACGTGACAACCACTTAACAATTGATGTCAAATTTATCTATACTCCTATTATTAATGAACAGAACAAAGGATTGGATGATCTTGTCGATCAAGAAGAATTCAGTAAAGATAAATGTGATGTCGAAGAGGAAATTAACATTGATTGTAGTACAAAAGGTATGTCTTAAACCTTGTAAGATTTAGAACTCATTATAAAAGAAATATCATATTTCCTGTCAGTTAATCAATCTAGGACCGTCGACGCCAAAAAAAGTTCGAGGACATACAACATGTAAAGATATTCATGCAAGAAATTTTGAAGAAATAAATGAGGTGACATTTGAGAAAGGACAACCGGTGGGACCAACTAATAAGACAGTTTCACAATTTAGCAACTTTATAGTAACAATTGCAAGGAATCCTAGATTGATCAGCTTGATGTACACTAGTTGGCATGTAGTGCCAAAGGATACTACAAAGCGAATGTGGGAATACATCAATGTAAAAACAACCACTCTTGATAATGCATATTTTATTATTTCTTTTTACTTACTGAAACTAAATATATTTTCTTTTGCATAGTCCAAATTTCTACTTCCAGTAAAAGGAAAGAAGTGGGTGATGACTGACCTTCGTGATGCTTGGAGGCGACACAAGCAAAAAATAAAAAAGTTCTATTTTTTTGATAAAAACAGTACCCTTGAGGATATGCTAGCAAAATGTCCTGATGGCATTCCACATAGTCAATTCTGCCAGTTAATCGAGTATTGGAAACACCCAACTGTTCAAGTAAGGATAAAATGGTGCCTTTCTACTAATTGAGTGATTCTGCATCATATCTATTCTTTTTATAAATATCAATTAAATTATGTATTTGTTTAACAATAGGCCATATGCGAGATGAATTCTCAAAACAGGAAAAAACAAAAGTGGAGGCATCGAATGAGACCTATTAATTTTTCTAGAGTATACGTGAAATTGGTAATACTTAGCTGACATTTCATAAAGAATTTAAGTTTCATTTATTTGTACTTTATAAGAACTTACTGATTTTATAATTTTTTTTTGATATAATCTGTAGCATGCAGCAAAAGACAACAACAAAGAACCATAAAAGCCTGAAATGTTTATTGCAACTCGTACCAAGAGGAGAAGGAAATCCCGGGTGATACCCAAGTTGCAATAGTAAGGTTTTTAAAGAGGATTATTGGTGATTTTTAATCTGACTTAACATTTATATTGTGTGGAGTTTGACTGCATTGAATTTTAATCACGTATGTCTACTTCTTCTTCTTGTTCTTCTTCTTGTGCAAGTTCTAGGAGATATCAATTATTTGTCGATGTCTTTGAATTGTTTTTTACGAAAAATTGTCAGAATTTTTAATGATTGATCGCTATCATAGGATTAAAAATGAAATAGTACATAGAATTCACTATGGATGCAAATTTTATTGAATAGGCTGAACTTCAAAATCGCCAAAATTTTATGGAAACGAATGATGATGCATTTAGGGTAGTATTTAGAAAAGAGTAGCATGGTCGAGTTAGGTGCTATGGTAGATCAGTGACAACATGTTCTTTGAAGAAAAATGAGGAAATTAACAATCTAAAACAAAACCATGCCAATGAAATCACTTCTCTAAACGAAGAATTGAGAGAAGAAATGCGACATTTATTAACTCAATTGCTGCAAAACAACCCTGAAGTAAATTTTCTAGATATACCAGGGTGTGTTGGATCTAACGTTGATTCACCTATTTATGCAAGTAGTGCACAAGATGTAAGAGGCACAAATCTTCCATATTCTTTGGGGTCAGCTCATGATTCAATTCATCAAAAGGTATTTTGTACTTCATATTCTCTGTTAATAGTGTGAATATTGTTCTTCTTCTAGTTTAGTTGGTGTTCTGGGTAATGAAATTCTAAACTTATATTTACCTGTCTAAGTTCACTCCACCAATTTAACATCCCTAATTTCTGTGTACCATATCCTTCTTCTTCTCCATTTTGGAAATGTATATACTATTTAACATCCAAATGGAGAGCTTCAACCTTATGTTTGAAAATACCAATGAATGGAGGCATCCTTGAAGTTAAAACATGTATAGAAGGGAGCTTATTTACAAAGAGATAATTAAGATGTGTTTTAAAGATAATATAGGGAAGATTTTAGTAATGAAATAAACATAAGTTCTATGCCTAGATCTAACAACAAACAAAAGAACTTTTTCTACAATCGCAGACTAATATATGTTCAATTATGCAAGACAAAATATAGTTGCATTTGGTTTTGCTAGTATGTTAAAATCAAATAATTTCCCTTTATAAGAAACCAAATTAGTGTCACATAAGAATTCCCAAGAAAACCACTTTTCAGTCATTCTATCAACATTATGTACGAATACATGGGTCCCATTCTTCTTGGTGATTCCGATTTATCGACTTCTGGTCCATCAACAATCACTAAATCACACTTCACTTCATACAATCCCTTGGGAATATTGTAACAAGTGACGTAAATTGGCACTTTCTTGATGAACTACTATGCACATCATGTTTTGAACTACTAGGTTTTAATAATTTCTTTAATATAAAAGTCTTTCTTGTTTTGTCTAGCATGTTTTGAAATCTTGTATGCATCTCTAGCAACTGTTTGATACTGGACTCTATGAATTCGAGTACTATCAGCATTACCGGTGGATTTATAAAGTTTGATCTTCGCAGGGTTATCCTCAAGAAAGACAGTGAATCCACCCCTATTGATTGTTGAAATTTGAGAAGGGAACTGTGTTTCATTCCCGAAAATAAAAATATTGCAAGAGGATTTTAGCGATACAATATCAAAGAGAAAGTTGATTTCTTTCCCCGTGAGTAGGTTCTGTCTATGTTCAACTAGAGATAAGGCAGAGACAATTGGAGAGAAAAATTAGCATTAGATTTTCTTCCAGCCTGGTCCTCTATTTTTTATTCATTGTCTTTTAAATATTCGCGATACAGGATATTATTTGTCTTTTTATAGTATTCCTTCTCTACTTACTAAACCTTCCTCCTGATTTATTATTGAACCTAACTTTCTGTTGACCTGTATCAAACACCTCTTGTTGCCCTGTATTTTTTGAAGTTGAAATAAGCGTAACATGGGCTTCAGTATAGTGAAAAGGGATAACCATAACCTCCTGCAAAACAAGAGTTATTTAATTCCTCCCTGTAGAATTCTTTTCCAGCAAATTAGTAGTGTCCTACACTTTCCAGCCATATCAACAACTTCTTTCACAATAATATTATCTAGGGGCTTAGGGAATGGAGTACCTGCATCAGTTGAACCTTTTGAATATTTTGGCACTTCCATGTGTGTACTGGAGACGCAGTCTGATGATGAACGATGCCGTATGTTGAATGTCTTTGAAAATACCATGCTGCATCAATTGAACCTTTTGAATATTTTGGCACTTCCATGTATGTACTGGAGACGCAGTCTGATGATGAACGATGCCCTATGTTGAATGTCTTTGAAAATACCATGTTCCTGTTGTTATGTATTGATTTTTGTGGTCATTCTAAACTATGTTACGAACCTTGTTTGCAATGTTCATGTCTTGTTCGTTGGAACTATTTGTGTGTTGCTGTGAGTGTTCTCAGGCCCAATATGTTGTTAGTGCTGGACTTATTATTAATTTGTGTCTTCATTGTATCCTTAGTTATTGAATGTTTTTTTGATCCTACATAGAAAGATCAATGAAATTACTAGAAGTAGCAACTGAAGAATTAGTAGTCTTACCTATGTGATGAATCTGTCTTATTTGTTGATCAACGCAAGTAGAGAGAATTATCCTACAACATTAAAGAGTTGTTAGTGAATAATTATTATAAGTATGACATGTACCATTCAAGACTTTTTAGTGCATAAATATTATAATTAAGACATGTACCATTCAAGACTTGTTAATGCAGAATTACTACAATACATTCAAGACTTACTATCTGTGAAGTCTAAAAGTGTAAGTAGAGGATAAAAAAAAATATCGTTCTTCATATTATATACTTCTTTCCATATGAACCTAAAGAATTCATATCGCTACAACTATCTCACTTGTCCTATGACAAACCTCTAATTCTTATTAAACTGTTGAAGTTTAATTTTGGAGAGCCAACAATAGATGACTGCACAAATGTTGTAGTCTTTATAATGTGTATGAAATTGAATTTTGATTTGGATTGGTTGTGTTATAGTGAATACTCTCCGATTATGCATTTCCACAATTATTTCACAAATTTATTTTATTTTGAATGTGCAGGAAAGTGTCGGTAATAGAATTTGAATTTGGCTAGAAGTAAACTCGATCTATTGTGGTAAATAATGAAGAATTTTTGTACTATTGTCATATACGTTTGAATGAAACTTTTGGTGTTTTGGAATTTGTTGATATTAGAGATATTTAAGCAATCACTTTATATGTTTTGGTTGTACATGAAATATTTCTCGAAATTTATTCAAAATATATATCATCGACATAATGATTAGTTAATTTTGGGTTTTCGGTCACTTGTATGTATGTCTATTATATATATATATATATATATATATATATATATATAAAACCCTAAAAATGGATTTTGCTATGTAATGCTTAATGTGTCTTCAATGCCAACGATTAGACCAGGTTCACACATATTGATGCACATGGAACCAGACCTCGGAACCCTTGATACATCCAAGCCAACTAACTTGGGGAGTTATTTGAGTTAGGAAAGGTTGGGTCCAACCATGTAGGACACTCAAATACGAAGATTTACTCGAAGGAGTCTATACTAGACTTAAAAAGAGGAAATCTTAGGTTTGGAGAGTCTAGGGGTAAAATGGTCTTTTTTCAGGCTTAGGGCAGTATTGTAATTACCCTAAATTTATAATTAATTATTTAACTTATAAGGTGGAGGGGCATTTTGGGGTGAGAGGGCCGAAATTGGGCTCTTGAAGTGAAGTCTTGCTCCACCTGGATTCGAACCTAGGTGGATGCAATGAATTAAATTGTTTTTAATTTAAAATTGGTAAATTAATTTAATTAATTTATAATAATAATTAAAAAAACCTTATTTGAGTAAGACCTTAAACTAGACTCCTAAGCCTAAGAAAACTCTTCTCTCCCACGCTCATCTGTCTCTCTCACGTCTCTATCACTCTCATTTACATTTTTTATGCCAGTTTAAATCAAAAAACAGTAGTTAAACCAAATTTCTTCACACTCTAAGAACTCGCACGAAAAAAAGAAAATCAAATGTTAATAAATCACGTAGGCAAAGAGAAGGTTTTCCGTCGAATTTGATGTTGAACTTTTGGAGTTTGACGTGTGTTTGGAGGAGTTCTTTGGGAAGCAAGTCGAGGTTTGAACGTCAAAAAGGAATATTTTTTATTCTCTCTTGGTCCCTTTCCCAAGAGACCCCTTAAGGTTCATATTATTCGTACGAAAAACTAGAATTTTTTCCCCTTTTGGATGCCTCTGTCACTAGATCCCAATGAATCATAGGTTGGGTATGATTGCTGGTAGATTTAGGTTTATATTATGTTTTCGTGATGAATATGATTATGTTTGTGCTTGAAATAGTATGAAAGATAAACTATGTGTTCTAAAACTATGTGCATGTGTGTGCAAAAATGTGGCAGTGACTATGTGTTCTCGAATTAAGGCTCCAAAATTGATAATGTTTTGGTTGTTATTTTACATGCATAAACCTTTGTAAATCTTGATGTTCATTAAAATGAAAGTGTGGCTAATTTGAGTATCAATCTTTTGGCTAAACAAATCGATGAACAATGCACCCCAAAACGTATTAAATGTTCTACAACTTAGCCTTTGAATTCAAGTATAAATGTTTAAGGAAGTGAGCTAGATAATGTGTGACGAAATTTGTAGAAAATTATAAGTAATTTTCGGCTAAACACAGATGTATAAAAATGGAAATTTAAATGGGTATAAATTAGGTGAGGTCATTAGAAATCGAACTTGCGACCTCACCCTTGAAAAGCACTAAAACGTGAAAATGGAAATGGGGTCAAGGGGGATTGATCTCGGCTGTGATGGCTAAAAAGTTAAGTACAAAAATTAATAAAAATAAAATGGGAGGCATGGGAATCGAACCCACTACCTCCAGGCAGATAGTTGAAGAAATGGAAAAAAATAAAAGAAAACGAATATGAGGCGTGGGAATCGAACCCACGACCTCAAAACTTTGAAGGAGAGTAAAGGAGAAAGGGAAAATTACAAAAAAAAAGAAAAGAAAGGTGAGGCGTGGGAATCTAACCCACGACCTCTAGGCAGGCTGCAAAATAAAAGAAAAATAAATAGAGGTTGTGGGGGGTTTGAATCCACAACCTCATGGTCTATGCGAATTGGAGAAGGAGATTTTAATGAAAAAAAATAAAAGGGGTTGTGAGGGTTCAATCCCAGAACCCCTCGGCCAAGTAAGAGGAGATTTCAAGGAGAAATTTAAAGAGGGAATGTTGATGTTGGGGCTCGATCTAGGGTCCCAATGTTATTTGGACTAAAAATAAAATCAATGAAAATTGTAAGTGTTGTCCAAGGGATTCGAACTTGGGTTCCCTTGCCCAAATTCCGTATTGATACATAAGTCATACGTGAATTAATTGTTCAAAAATAATGCCACCTACTTAGATCGAAATTGAGATCTTGGCATACATATAAGATGCTAAGTATTGTAGTACATAATCTTAGAAAGGCATGAATCAGTTAAACGAACTATGAATGAAGCCTCATGGCTTGTATGTGTATACCCGTAAGTCTAGCATACGTTTAAATATAAGTGAACTAACATCTATGCAATGAAATGATGAAACCCTAGAATGGTTATGTACGAGTGTAAAAATTACACTAAAGGTCCAAGTGTATTCGCATACGATGAAATGAACATTGAAATGATTAAACCCTAGAAGGGTTAAGTAAGAGTGTGAAGCACACCAAAAGGCCAAGTGCATTGGCATATGATGAAATGAACAATGAAATAATGAAACCCTAGAAGGTGATATGTAAGAGTGTAAAACAAACCAAATGGCCAAGCGCATTGGCATATGATTAAATGAAAATTCACGTAAATAGGGGGTGAGTAATTATGAATATAAAATGTGCTAATGTTATTGAATGAGGTGACAACATGATATGAGGCTAATGTAAAAGATGAGAGCAATCTCAAACGAGCCTAAGTAAATGTTACAAAAACGTACTCACCTATGAGAGTGTAAAGTTAATGAAGAGACCAGTCTCTATGAACAATCTAATGAAAGTATTGATATTAACATACATAATACTAATGATAAAATCAGAAATCATCTATTGAGCTATGATGTCGTCATACTGGAAGCCACCTTCCATGACGTGTGAGTTGAATGTAATGGAACTTTATGCTGAGCACTTAAAGAATTACTATGAGCGGTCATGCCTTCTTTCGGGAAGGGCGGAGGTTCACGAAACTCTTATAAGATGAGACTCTTTGGCATACCGATATGGGTCTCCTTATATCTCCTATTCTTCGAACCTATACTACCAATATAGGGATATGGGGGTGTTCAATTCCCATGTACGCTAGCATGTTTTCGGTAACTTTTGCAAGTGATTCCACCTTTTTTCGGTGTGGGGTTTCATTAAACTAGATTTGATTATGCTCGCATGATCTGTGTCAGTTAGTTAAAGTTCCCAATGAATGAATGAGGCCAACCTCAAATGATTCACACAATGAAGCTAATGATACCATAGATGTTAGGATAGGATAATAAATAGGTGATTTAGATTCTAGCAATGACATTAGGTCATTCTTGGTCATTGCACAACGAACCCGTTGAAAGTCTTAAACTACGTCCTACGTATAGTTGGTGTTTACACTGACCCATGAATGAAATGAAGTACGTAAGAATGAACGAAGCAGACTCTTTGTTTACTAAAGTAGACTCCCTAGTTAAGGTCCAATATGTTGAGCCCTTATTTTTGGGAAGTCTTAATGTCAATTCCATGATTCCGAGGTCTCATGGCATACAAATGAATTATATGAACAACGTTATGTGTTATAGGAATTCTGATATGTGCTATGTGTACGCTGTTGTGTGTTGTGTGCAAAATGTTGAGTATGATGATGCGTGTTACTCTCGTGGCATAACTTTCCTAATCCAAATTTGGAAAGCTCATAAAATTTCCTAATTCAAATTTGGAAAGCTCATTCACATTCCTAATCTCAATTTGGCAAGTCCGCTGACTTGACCTTCTATAATCATGTTGTTAGGAAAGAGCTAATCTTACTCATGCATGTCCTTCCTTTGTGCTTTTATATACTCACACTAAGTAGAAGTGTGTACTAACCCTATACAACTCTAAGCTTTTAGGTGGAGGCTAGAGGATCAACGCTGCAATTACCTGGACGTCGAGCACTCATTCAGACATGGTAGGACCTCATGCTTTCGAGGATGCTTGCGTATTTACATTCTAGCTTAGTTCCAGGATTGAGCTAGTGGAGTATGTTCCACTAGCGTTTCTTTCCCGTTTTTGTTCAGACGTTGTATTGATGCCATTTTTGAAAGTACATCTTTATCGTTATAATAAACTGTTTCTTTCATTTAATGATATTAATGATAGATGGTTGATGGTGAACAATTACGTATGTAGTAGAATCTTTAGTTAGCATGTTAATAAACAAAAAATTTCAAATTTTCCGCTAAAATTAACCTAGATGAAGTAAGAATGACGTATGTAGGATTGTCTGCGACCTCTGAGATGTCAACGACGCCGGTCTCGTTTGGAGTCTAGATTCCGATCGTGACATTTATATATATATATA
>NC_028641.1:45351365-45434228 GCF_001406875.1 Solanum pennellii | reverse complement strand
AAAGAAAAATATATATATATATATATATATATATATATATATATATATATTGTGTTACATTTAGGATTATATATGTTAAAGTTTCACTTTGTAAGTGTTGGTCTAGGTAGATATAATGTTACACTTTGTAGGCGTTGCTCTAGATGAGATATAAAGTTACACATTAATAGTGTTGCTATAGATTAGATATAAAGTTAAACTTTATAAGTGTTACTATAGATGAGATATAAAGTTACACTTTCTAAATGTTGCTATAGATGAGCATGATTACTCAATCCTTACCTATCATTACGAGAGTATGGTTATTCAATCTTAAGCAATTCATACGAGGATTTGATTCCTCAATCCTAAGATATCAATCTTGGTATTTTTGTATAAAGTCAAGCTATACATGAAGGGAATGTATGTCACAAATTCAAGCTATTCTAGAAAAAAAAGCTTTGATTCATTTTTTGTTATTAAGCCAACCTAGAATCGTTCAACGTGAGAGAACGTTGGAACTCCTAGCATATTTATGCCTGTGTATGTAAGTGAGAATAGACCTTTATGATAACATAAAAAAATCACATTATATTAGCTTTACACCAAAGGCCCGATAATTGATGACTGCAATCATTATTCTCAAGATTTACTTCTTACTATCATCTTGATACATAGACTTGAAGGTATAATGATTATATTCTTCGTTACTAGTTGATTCTTGTCCTATTCGATCATAAAGGTTCAAATTCAACTTTACTAGTTATGATCCTTGATATTCAATAAAGTCTTGTTAAATTCATTATTATATGTTTCTAATCTTGAACAAGTTCTACATATGACTTTAACTTTAGAAGATCAATTATAATTATTCAATTTTACCTATCATGGAAGAAATCCACACAATATAAATTTCATCATTGGACTAGGGATAGCAATAGAATTGACATAAAGTCATCATAACATCATAATTTAATGATATTTTATTAATAATTAGGTATTATCAACTAGATTGGATTTCTTCTTTCTTCTTCTTCTTCTTCCTCCTCCTCTTCCTCTTCCTCTTCTCCTATTTCTTCTTCTTCTTCTTCTTCTTCTTCTTCTTCTATCCATGCAACACACTTGTAGGTGTTGGACACTGGATCAATGTTGTAGGCAAATTCAGGCCTTGACCCATGAGCGAGAGCTACAGAGCGTGAGTGGACCTACGCCTACTAGGTGCCATCTGTAACGAACTCATAATTTCAGAGTTACGGACTATTTGGGGTCCTCCTCAAGGACCGCATGGGTGGTCCTTTGGGGATCGTCACTTTATTCCCTAAACCTAAAACTCTCATTCTAAGTAGGGAATTATTTTATAGTGTAACCCCTTTCATCAAACTCTGAAACTCTTTATGAAAAGATCCAAAACTGTGTAATCTAACTTACTAGTTTACGAGGTGTAACATCTTTACTAGATTAAACCATTCCATATCGACTTCATATAAAATAAGTATCTAGAACCATTTCTCATCAACTTAATAAATACTTGTCTGATATGACCTCGACTTCACAACACTCACCGGCACAGATCTCAGCATAATAACATTCATAGAGAAATACCTAGACATAATAACTCTCATTAAAAAGACCTCGATATCAAAATCATCACATGACTCATCCGGGTGTTCAACGGTCACAATACACAAGTAGTATAACACCACATAGAAGAGACAACAGTTTTCACAATTCAAGTCAATATTTAGTTTTTCAAGCATTTAATCGTTCAATCAATAAGAGTTACATTAAGTTAATTCACATTATCAGATTAAAAACAACAAATTTTTGCTTCAACCCCCTTTTATTAATTAAGATGTAACAAATGGACAATTTTACCCTTTACCTTATCCTTATTATTACAAACATACAAGCAAAGAAAGAAGCAGATGCATTAAACCCGAATATAAGGTTTAGGAAATAATTTTCCTTAAATCAATCAACAATAACATCAAGAGTTGAGTGTTTTCCTTCTAGACCATTTTGAAAGCTAGACAATCTATAAGAATGAAGTACTAACAATCACCCATCTGAAACGATACTTTCCACATAAATTATGAACAAATATTTGTCAAGTTACTCAAAACCCAATATCAAAATGGCGGTTTGAATGTAGAAAACAACAGTTTAAAATGTTGTTGAAGCTTTGGTAACTCATTAGTGAAAAGTCATAACAATTTTAATAAATCGTCGGGTTCCTAAAAAACCTTGTCATTAATCCACAAATATCTCATAAACTGATGTTAAAACTCATAATTAATCAACGGAAAAACAAAGGTTTAGGATAAAAAAAAACTTGTCCAAATGATCTAGATAGATAATCCTTTTGAAAATCATCTCAAAGGGTTCCGCAAGTTCAAAACTGGTTAAATAGGGCTTAAACCCATAGATGAGAAGAAAAGCTCCTCTCTAATGTTGTATATGCGACCACAGGTTTGCTTATGTTAATCGTGATGTACGCATATGTATCGCTTGAGAGAAGACTCCTTCGGAAAAGCAAATATCAGTTAAGAGACAGGCATATCGTATTAGTTAATTTCCTTAAGGGTTTGGCCTTTGCAAAAGCAAGGCCTGCAGATACCAAAATCATTATCTAATTTCCAAAACATCAAAAGGATTCTTTTGGTTGATTTCGAACCCTGTATGCATAAAAAACGTATAAAAAATAATTATACTCGATGTTCCACACTCAATGTAACCATAAAAACATGAATTTGAGGTCTCATGGACCCCACATCCTTGAAAACCACAAGAAATTATCCCAAACCTTAAAACACGAATATAAGCTTGCAACCTGTCAAAATCAACAAACACTTCATCTATGTCTAAAATCATCCCCCCTTCACCGAGAAGAACTCTCAAAATCCCGATCTCACCATCAAAATCCCTAATGTTGGCCAAAGTCAACCCTAATATAAATTTTCCATAATTTAACAACTTCTTGCCTCAAATCCTCAAAAAGAGTAGGAATCTAAAACCAAAAACTCTCCCTAATTATATTTCCCATTTCGGGACAGATGGAATCACATTTATTTCTTTTCGACACTAAAAAATCAAAAACACCCTAAAAACCACGTTCTTAACAATTTATCCTTCAAAAGTCAAGAACATAAAAATTCTAAATTTTTGACTCAAAGTTAAAGTAAACATCTTAAACTACACAAAAAAATTCTTAGGGTCGGCCAAGAGAGGGGCAAAAGAGTGTGTAACACCTCAGACTCCCAGAAAAGGCTAAAAGGATAATTTGGGCTACCCCACGAATCCAAAGTTCACCATAGACCCTTTACACATACTAGATGGTGTATTAAGGATTTCGTGAGTGGCTATACATGAATTCCCTGGGAGGTCACCTAAACGGTGCCCTAGATGGACTGTGGTTACTTGGACGACCTATGGTGACTTGGATAACAATTCTAGGAGTTTGTAATGTCACCTAGTCTAGATGCATTCATCAAACATAGGCCTTAAGTGTTATGGAAACTTCAGAGGATCAAATATTTTATCAATAACTGGATTTTGTGGCCCAACATCTACAAATTAAAGGACTTTGAGTCCTTTTTCCAGCTCCACCAAGTTTGCCTAGTTAAGAGCCCAGAGTAACATATTATGATTGTTTTAGTAAAATCCTATCTGGATGAGTATCTTCTTAAACCATTTGATGGGTTGTGGTTCTCTAGACGGCCCGTGAAGCATTTATTCAAGACACTTCATCAACTTTTATGCATTGTTGCAGCGGTAAAGTCACTTGTTAAGGACCACAGAAGTTTAAATGGTCCACGAAAAAGACATGTCAAATAAGAGTTTAGGGAAGAAATCAAAAAATGGAATCTTTCCATACAAAATTATTTTGGTGTCCCATTACCTATCAATTAAAGATCTTTGAATCTTCTTTCCTTGGCCACAAGGTTTTCCTAATTCCAAGTTCAGAGTAATATGTTATTCTTGAAGTAGTGAAGCCTTATCGGGAAAAGCATCTTCACAACCCACTTAACGGGTCATGGTGCTCTACTGTGCTCGTGATATTTTTCTTGAGGTCACTATGTCATATTTTAATTCAAAGTCACATTGGTCTTTCCCTCCTATGCATTTTGTATATAAACTATGTCGTTTAATGATTAAAATAATTCATTTTGTCATTCTAATCCTAATTATCTTGTAAAAATCTACAAAGAGACCTCATTCACAGAAAACCATCTAATTTAGGAAGAAAAGAAGAGAAAAAAGGCAATAGCTTTCTCAAGAACAAGCAGAGGTGTTAATCTAGTTCAGCCCTGAAATCCAAAGGATTTCCCCATAGTGTTCTTCATCAAGTTTGTGGGATTTAACTAGTGAGTTCCTTTCACCCATTAGGTCCCTAGAATTCAGCTAGCTCTTCAATTCCTCATAGAGTATTCAGACCTACGTTTCCAAAACCTTAATGATTCATCTTGATTTTAGTTGTTTTAGTTTCAACAATCTAAATAACATGTGTAGTGGATTATTTTAGTAGTTCCATGAATAGAATTCAGTACCTTAGCTTATTATATATCAACAATCATAAAGTATACTTTCTAAGGTGATCACTTAGAAAATCATGCTCACGAATTCAAATGAGACATCTTTTAGTAAACTTATATTGTATTCTAAGATACCATATCAGTATTTTAAGCTAATTAGTACTTCGGTTTCATTTTAGCTTTGCATTGAGTTTGTAAAATACTAAGTACCGAGTTATAATAGGGTTCAGCATACCCTCACAATCTCAGAACTACGTGCCGATATAGGTCCATAAATTCCCCTCTTTTAGGAATCAATTTTTAGTTATCACGCAACATCATGCCTTTCTACTTTTTGCAAGGTATATTGGGTCCTCTCTATGGGGTGTATACATCGGACTCCACATTTTTCTCACGCTTTTCATGAAATTTAATAATAGCTACCACAATCATATCGTTATTGGATTGACCATGTTATTGACATTTACTTCAGTATGCAGTTTAGCATGTTATCTTCCTGATTTGTACTTGGTAATTCCATCTAGTTCATTTTTTAGTATAATTTAGTACGACCTATTTCCATATTAAATATATATCGTTTAGTTAACAATTCTTTGTTTATATTATTCAACTTAGTATCTATATATCTTTCATGCTCGCTACATTCAAGGTACTAACCGCATACTTTAAGCTACACTATTATAATTTAGGTTCAGGTCCATACTCAACAATGGATAATAATCACTATTATTTTTTCACTAATCAAGCCTATACTCAACAACTATATTGGTGAGTCCTGATAATTTAAGGTCTTCTTTATTCTTTGTTTAGTTAGATTACATTCAGTTTTCATTATTCATTTGAGTTAGCTGGGAACTTTTAGAAGAAGATCATCAGTAGAAGAGGGGACTTTTACTATAAGATCATCAGTAGTAGAGGCTTTCTGACATAGAGTAAGTGTTAAATGTATTAGGGTTGTTTCCAAGATATTCAGATATGTTTTCATTTGGAATCCTTTAGTTTTGAATTATTTATTAGTTATGGTTCCACTTATCCTGATTATATATTCATTATTCTTGTGATATGCATGACATAGGGTTAGCTTCGGGTCACTTTGAATCCTAGGTCCCATCGTCTAGGGGGTAGCCTCGGGGCATGACATAGTTAATTCATGATACTTTAAAAAAAACCAATTGGGTTATTATATATACACAACTAAAAATAGTGTTTGTCCTCGATTATAAAGAAAAATAAAGTACAAGAAACTTCAAAAAGCTACGGATATGTGTATTATAAAACAAACTGTCTCCAAAGTAGATTCACCAACTAAATGATGCTTCCACTACACCTTTGCTAAAGTGATCTCCTCGGTTCTAAGCTTTTGGACTTGCCTATCAATAATGTCTTGAGGTTCCTTCTTAAAGGACAAATCGGTACCCAGCTAAACAAAATCAAGGGAAAGAACATAAGTCTCATCTGATGTGTTCTTCTAAAGCATGGAGATATGAAAAACAGGAAGCCCAACTAATAAAATAGGTGGAAAGTCGAACTTATAGGCCACCTATCCCATAATGGTAAAAATACCAAAGGTTAAATTAAAAGCAAACCTTGCCTTTATTTCTGAGCCTCATCACACCTTTCATAGATGACACTCGAAGCAAAAAATGATCCCATACCATGAATAATAAGTCAATAACTTCCGATTTTCATAACTTTATTGTTGACTCTAGGCTATCAAATGGCTGCCCTTGATCATAAAAACCTTCTCCATAGCATCTCTAAGAAAGTTTTTCTCTAATGAGTCCATCTCTGCTGAATAAGAAAAATCAAATCATAGATCTACATCGTCTATTACACAATGACTCAAAGGGTCCATATGAATATTGGAATGATGATTATCGTTATAGGAAAACTCTGCCAAAGGCATAAATTGATCCTATCTAGTACGAATATTAATAAGATAAGCTCAGTGCTCCAAAAGCTAAAACGCCCCCTTGGGCTGATCATTTTTTAGAGGATTGAAGGTTTTACTCATATATATCCGAGTACGCAAAAAATGTTACAATGCTTCCAAAAATAGGAAATTTATGGGAAACCTTCATCAGAGACAACATAAATTAGGACCCCATGTAGTTGGACAATCTGACTGATTTAAAGCTTGACTAACTTCTCCATTGTATAACTCACCTAAACTATGATGAAATGGGAGGACTAGTCCAACCTATCAGAACACACAAATGGACTCATAAGCAACCATGGAGGTAGTTATTCCCTCAATGAAGTCCATAATAATCCCCCCCCCCCCACACTTCAAAGTAGGAATAAATATCCTCTAATATATACCTCTAGGTCGATGGTGCTCAAACTTGACTTGTTTGCAAGTTAAAGACCTCATAAAATTTGTAATATTAATTTTCATGCAACACCACAAATAGTGTTGTCTTAGGTCATTATACATGTTCTTCGCACCTAGATTGGAAGATAGTAGATACTGATGCCATAGTTCTTCAATAGTTCAAGCCATTTGTGGTAGCTCAAGCTCATATCCTTCTATATGAATATGTAGTGAGGATTCTAATTATCACATAAAACCTCACTATGAACTATACACAATTATTGATGCCATCGCTTCAGCACACATACTACAATTGCCAATTCTAATCGCGGGTAGGATAGTTATTCTTATAGGTCTTCAACGACCTAGAAGCATAGGTAATAGCATTACAATTTTGCATCAGAACACAACCTAATTTGACTCCATATATATCGTAAAAACACTTATGTCCACACCTTCTCCTCTTAAACTCACTTTTGTTTGGAATGTAAATTAAGACATCTGATTTGATCATGTTAGAATTCTCAAAAGGGGTGGATTTTATATAAGATAATACAAAGGAGAGAATGTAGTCACAACATTAGCTTTACTTGGGTGATAGAGGATACTTATGGCATAATATTTGAGAACATCCAACCACTACCTTTATTGGAGATTAAGCTCCTTAAGACAGAAAATTATATTGGAGAGTCTTATGGTCGATGAACCCATCCATGCTAACACCATAGAGATAGTGACACCATATTTAGGGAGAAATAATATTGTTGGCATCTCGAGAACAAGAATCAAGTAGTTCTACCTCGTGCATCTTCAGCTGCCTAGAGTAATATGCTATAACCTTACCATTTTGCATTGGTAAAAAACCAAGTCCAACTCTGGATCTATGACAATAAATAACAAATCCTGTTGTACCCTCTGGTAGAGTCAATACTAGAGTACTGGTCATTCAAGTTTTCAATTCTTAAAAGCCTCTCTCACAAGCTTTAAACAATTTAAACTTATCCATTTTGTTAGTCAAGTTATTCAGCATATATTAAATGGATGAAAACTCTTTACGAACCATATATTATAACAAGCATCCCCAAGAAACTCTTTATATCATTTGGAATGTGGGTTTTGGCCAGTTCTACACAACTTCAATCTTTTGACTGTCAAATCAACTCCCTTCGCCAAATACAATGTGGCTTAAGAATACCACAGACTTATGAAAAAACCACACATCAAAACATTGTCATGCAATTTTTGATCTTTGAGAGTCTTGAAGACTATTCTAAGATGACAAGCATTATCCTTTTGATTCCTTGAATAAATTATTGTTACATCATTAATTACAATAACAAACATTTCAAGATATAGCTTAAACACTTTATTCTTATGATCCACGCAAAGACATCCCAAAAAACTCATAGTGACCTTAATGGGTCCTATGTTCTTTTTACAGATATCAGTTTCTCTTACTCTCAATTGATGATAGCGAGATATGAGGTCGAATGTAACCCTCGGAAGTCCAAGACCTAATCTAGAGCCTCACATGTTTAACAAAAACATAGAAAACTTTTTTAAGACCTAAAATAATGTATATAAATCATTTAGGAGGTTTTAGAGTCAAAAACATCAAGGAACGTCCATAAAGTTCGGGGACCAGTGAAATAGAGGTTAGTGTGCCTTTGCATAATTCGTGTAGTTTTAAGAGTCGGAATTCAACAAAATTTTGTAGAAAGGTGTTTAACTTGTATTAGAGTGTGATGAGGATCGAAATGTCTGGGTAAGATTCCCAAGGAAAACCCTAGAGGTCCTTGAGGAGGAACCCAAAAGTTGTGTTTGGCTGTGGCTACTTACGAAGCCAACCGACGAGGCATCGATGTCTTCGCGGTCCAAAACTTAGAAAAAATCCTAAACTGGTCCAAAAGACCAGTCTCCGACAAAAAGGATGGCTGTGCAGTACAGGGGTGCAGATTAAGCTAGGGACTATAGGTTGGGTCTCCTAGGTCAGGTCTGCTTTTGAACTATCCTTTTTTAAGTGAGTCATTTAGTTAGTTAGTGGATTATATTGTTAATTAAGGGTTAGGTGGTGTTTAATTAAATTATTTAACATGAATATATAAAGACCTAACACTCATTAAACTAACCCAACACACTTCAATTCCGAAACTCAACATCCCCTTCCTTCTCTCTATTTTCTCTCTATTTCCAAAGTCTCCAATGAAGATCAATTCAATGTCACTAGGGATCCAAGATTCAACTTTCTATCCATCTATCTTAAGGAATCGTTCACCTTTGGGACTTTTTCCCCAAAACGTTCTTCAAATTTTATTTCCAAAAGTTAAGAAAAATAGGTGTTTCTTTATTCATAAAATTTGATGTTTTAAATAACATTGTTCTTGGTTCATTTTTATTATTATGGATTAATTATGAATTATTTTATGTGAATTAAGGTAGTTGTTTATGTTAGACCTAGTTCTACAGAAGAGATCTTGAATTGACCCTATTTCCCTAACCCTAGGTTATGAATTAATGTTGAATTGGTTAGTGATGATGCAATGGACTTAGTTCTTGTGTTAATTTCTACTATATGAAGTTATTAAGTCTATTAATGGACAAATGTGGTTGGTTAATGGTGATACCATGGAAGAAGGCTTGTGAAGGTAAATTGGTAAGACCTTTGATCTTGAATGCTTACTTCAATTATGATGGCTTGTACTTGATAATGATGTTGAATTGAAGTCTTGACTTTGACTAGATAAGATAGGTTATGGTATGATAAATGTAATTTAAATGTCTTTAATATATGGATTGTGAGATTATGATTATGATATTATGATATAAGGTTGATTGTGAATCACTTATGCGCCTTAGTATTGCATGATTATGATAATGTGTCAATATCTTATTTATGAGGGTTGTATTGGATGAGCTAACGATTATGAAATAGAAGGGTTTAGTATCCGATGTCCTATACTAATCTATGATGATTAATAAAGGCTTAGAGACATTTCAAAAAGGGTATTTAGCTTCGCACCTAGTGAACTAGTTATGAGAGGTGTCCCTTCCCTATTTGGGAAGTTAGGTTCACAATGATTCTCATGATATAGATATTACAATGTAATTGTGCTTAAAGAGGGTCTCATGTATGTATCCTAGTTCTTGAACTATGTTTCCCCTATAAATATACTAGCTAGTGGATCCACCTAGAATACTATGTCATGTTATAGTACTACCTTGGCAAGTAAACAACCTTCTTTCTGTGTAAGGTTTATGACACTGGGTTCCACATTTATCTCATGTGATATATGTCGGTTAAGGCAATTGTTCTAGAATGTAAATTGAAGTAATAAAGTTAAAACTAAGTAGGGTGACTTAAGAGGTTTGACTTATGGGACTCTACGTATGCATTGAACTTTGCTATGAGGGAAGTCCTAGGAGGTTGTTCTTATGCTTTTATAAAGTAAATGATATGCATATGTTTAGTTTACATTTTGATGATTCTATATGATGTTAGTTTCACTTATATACCTGTTTTTGGTCTATATTACTGAATATGATTATGACTACTCATGAAGCTATATGAAGTTAGACATTGCTTGTGATCTTTTGTTTGATTTACTTCATTGTGTGGGGTTATGGGATTACACTTGATCATTGCACTTGTAATCTTTGTAATGGGTTATGGATAATGGTCTTTCATATGTTGTAATGTTATGTACTCTTATACATGTTTTGTTGTTATGATGGTATGTTGGAACTGTTTTGGTTATGTGCTCTAATATGCTACTATACATGTTTACTTGACTTTACTTGATGATGTTGGTCTTGTATTGTATATGGTCTTGTCTTGATGAATATATTTTCATTGGTTCATATGTGCCCTTGATTGTGCCAAAAGACGTCAAAATAAATTAGCACTGTTTTGAACAAACATCCCTTTAAGAATTATTTCAATGTTTTATGTGCATATGTTTCCAGACTTAGTACAAGTGGTGTACTAATCCATATCTTTATGTTTTATACAAATATGCAGGTTCCGTCCATTGAGTCCCTAGGAGGCCGATTTAAGAAGACTTGGACTCTTTTGTCGAAGATTGGAAGGTCTTCATGTTCGAGGATGTTACCTTTTCTATGCTCTAGCTTTGAAGTTGTATTGTTATAAAGAAATTGTTCATTTGACACACCCCAGAAATCCCATGAACTATACTAGAGCATCATATGTTGAATAATGATGAATTTAGAATTAAATAAGTGTACATAACTTGTTTGAGAAGTATTAGAGCTAAAATTTCAAAGAAAGGCCTTGGCGTCCGGAAACTAGCGAAATTAAGCTAGTAGACGTCCTTATCTTTGTGGAAGGTTTGGGAGTGTCATACTAAGTATAAAACATGAACAAATATGCTGCCTCAAATTGCAAAATATTCTGTGACTGATTAGTGACAGAAATTTCATTGCGAATATAGTTGAAATTATGAAATTATTTATGAAATTAGCAACGAATATTTTATTAATGATTAGTGACGAAAATTAGGTCACAGATTTATTTGAAATGAAGAAATTCATTATGAAATTAGCAACGAAAAATATAAGTATAACGACGGACCAGTCCGTCGCAAAACTTGCGATGGAACACATATTTCTTCGCTAAGAGATTACTAACGAGCGAAATATCAACAGCCAACATTCCGTTGCAAATCCGTTGTAAATCTAGTTTAGCGACAGAAAATCATAGATTAACGACATATTTCGTACATCGGTAAACACTGTTTGTTTTGTAGTGTTCATACAAAACACAACAAGACTCTCCTTTTGGAAGGTCTACTTAATGCAACGGATAGATAGAATCCGGTTCCACAACCTACCCTAAGTAGTACGTTCTTTTAGGATACTTAGTTCATTCATTCTTTTGTGGAGGTTAGCTTAACCGGATAGACCATGAGAGCTAGACATGGAATCCCTTTACTACCCTTATCGGGTGAGGGATCTCCACTTCCTAGGGTAGGGTAATTCTCTTAGATTTTACATGGCTTTCCAATTAGCTACAACTATGCGGGCGCATAATTAAGGGAGAAGAAGATTGTTACTAAATAAATCATTATCTACAAACGAGGAGTACTCATCTCAAGAGGTACATTGTTATACAACATCTCAGCTCACAAAGTGTAACTACCCCTTATTCATATCCTCTCTATGGTAGGCATAACTCCCTATGGACTCTCACTATTTTATACTATAGGTTAAGGATAAGTAGTGGACACCATATCTTAACTCAAGAAGGGTATCCATCCTACTACCTATCTTAGAAAGCTTATGAATTACAATAAGTTTGATACTACACACTTCATCTAAACTCACAAACAATGTTCACCCCAAAGCTCCCCTTAATCACAATTACTAACTTCATTCATTCATTCAAGGTTGATTGTGTGTACATGATAGCACTGTTAGAACAATAATACTCAAGAAACTGATTTGAAAAAATAAAATAGAGTGAAATTATGAAATTCCTTGTGTATATTAATTTGCAAAAAGTTTGAATTCATACAAAGAAAAAAACATAAACATTAAAACTAAAATAAGAACATGTGCCACTAACTACCATAAAAGGGGGCCACTAAGACCATAGTGGGGAAACTAACTTCAGAAAATTGAGCAACTAGAGTTGACTAAGTCTAGCTAGAAAATAGGAAGCACTAAATTGAAATAAGAAAAAATAGTAAAAATAATAATAAGCTAAAAAAATGCCAATTGTCTAACACTTTTCCTTGGAATTTTTTGGAAAACACCAATTCTTTGCCTCAGATCTTCAAACCTTTCCTTTGGCAATGACTTGGTGAAAATGTCAACTAGCTGGTTCTCAAATGAACAATGAACAAGCAACACTTTATTAGATTGTTGGACTTCGCTGATAAAATGAAACTTGATCTTGATATGTTTAGTTCGATCATGAAACATTGGATTTTTTGACATTGAAACTGCTGAACTGTTGTCACATGATCTTTGTAGCTTCTGTTTGTTCATGGCCTAAAATCCTTCATCATCTTCCTTAGCCAGATAACTTGATTCACAGTAGATGCAGCAGCTATGTACTCAGCTTCTGCTGATGATTGAGCTGTAGTTTCTTGTTTTCTAGAGCTCCAACTAAAACAACTTGTCCCCAAACAGAAAAGATATACAGATGTGCTTCTGGAATCATCAACTCCACAACCCCAATCACTATTTGAGTACCTGATCAGGTTCATAGTTACTTCGGAGGATGTTGGCAAAAAAATTCCAAACATGCTAGTTCCTTTAATATACCTTAACACTCTTTTAGTAGCTGTGAGGTGTGTGTCTCTAGGCGAATACATGAACATAGAGAGCAAACTAAAAAAAAATAGAACCTCAGGCCTTCTAGCGGTTATATATAGAAGACTGCCAATTAAGATTCTATACATACTATCATCCACTTTTTTGGAATCCTCATCCTTGCCAAGATTCACACCAGTAGATATTGGAGTACTCAAAGGTTTGCAGTCTTCCATTTTGAACCTGTTTAGAATATCTGAAATATATTTCTGCTGGCATATGAAAATTCCATCACTAGAGTGCAACACTTCCATGCCGAGAAAGTACGTCATGACTTCAATATCAGTTATTTCAAAGATTTTCTCCATTTCATCCTTGAACCTTTGGATTAGTTCAATTTTTCTTCCTGTCACAAGCATGTCATCCACATAAATTGAGACAATTAAGGACTCACCTGTATTGTAGAATTTCACATACAAAGTCGCTTCATTTTGACTTCTACTAAAGCCAAGTTGGATGATATGATTGTCCATCCTCTCATACCATGCCCTTGGGTCTTGTTTTAGGCCATACAAGTCCTTTGTTAAGAGATAAACTTGATCCTGTTTTCCAGGAGTTGAGAAACCATCAGGTTGTTATACATAGATATCTTCAGCAAGAAAGCCGATTTGACATAAAGTTGATGAATCTGCCAGGAATTATGAGATGCAAATGCAAGAATAAGCTTGATTGTGTCATACCTTGCTACAGAAGCAAATGTTTCCTTGTAATCCAGATTATATTGTTGTTTTTATCCCTTCAACACCAATCTATCCTGATGTTTGCAAATTGTTCCATCAAGATAGAGTTTTGTCTTGAAAATCCACTTTACACCAATTACCTTGCGATTTCTAGGTCTCTGAACAAGCTGCAAGGTTCCATTCTTCTCGATCATGTCTAGTTCTTCTTGCAGTGTTCTCCTCCCTGCCTGAGAGTCTTGTGCTTCAGCATAGCTTGTTGGTTCATAGCTAACCAAGTTACACCGCTAATAGACATCTTTTAAGGATCGAGTTCCCCTCACTAGTACATCATAAACTAGTTCATGTTCTGAAAGTTGTGGCTGGTCTATTGAAAATGAATCAAAATAAGAGGTCTTCTGATTTTTCCAATCCAAAACAGTTGCTTCATCAAACTTCACTTCTCGGTTGAGAATTAGCTTTTCTAATTTCAAATAGAAAATCCTGTAACGTTTGGATGAACTATAGCCCATAAATATGCCTTTATGAGCCTTGTTATCCAGCTTACTCCTTTTTGTTTCTGGAACTCGATAATTACATATACACCCAAACATTCTGAGCAGGTGTATTTATGGTTTGTTGCCACACCAAGATTCATATGGAGTCATGTTCTGCAAGGCCTTAGTAGGCAATGCGTTCAGCAAATATATACAGAGGTATTGACTGCCTCAGCCCAAAACTTATTTGGGATATTTCTTTCGAGCAAAAGACATCTGGCCATCTCCATTACTGTCCTGTTCTTCCTTTAAGACATGCCATTTTGTTGTGGAGTGTATGGTAATGTCAATTGGTGTTCAATACCCGTGCTATTACAGAACTCCACTAATTGAGAAGAAGTATATTTTCCTCCATTGTCCGACCTTAAAGACTTAATACTAAGATTACTTTGATTTTCTACTAAAGCTTTAAATTGTTTAGAAACATCAAAGACTTCACTCTTCAGTCTAATGAATAAACCCAAAAAACACACTCTGGTGTAGTCATCAATAAAGAGGAGAAAAAATATGTTACCAATCAGCGAATCTGTTTTTATTGGGTCGCAAACATCCGTATGAATGAGATGAAGTTTGTTGTTAGCTCTTCATACTTGATTTGCTTTATATGGCAATTTTGTTTGCTTTCCCTGTTGCCAAGTTTTACAAACTTGAGCATTAGAAAGAAATTCAGGCATATTTTCCACTAGCTCCTTTTTTTTAATCTCGGCGATGCTTTTTATATTGAAGTGACCAAACCTTTTGTGCCATAGGTTTGTACATGTTTGTGAACAAATAGTGTAAGCCTGATCAGTTAATTTCTCCCAATCGACTGAAAACATTTTGTTGCTCATCTTGACGTAAATAACTCTACTCCAGAAGGGTCAGAAACAACACATTCACGATTCTAAAAATGCAGAGAATAATAATTTTCAAGAATTTTTACTACACTCAACAAATTTTGACTCTTATGAGGTGTTTACAAAATATTAGAAATAGTTTTGATACCTGATATTGTTGAGATAGACACTATACCTCATCCTTTGACTTCTACTGCATCACTGTTTCCCACTATTACTTTAGATTTGTATGTATTATCTAGGAATTAGAACAGTTCAACATTATTGCACAACTGATGTGTGCAACCACTGTCAAGAAGCCATGAATCAGAGGATTCACTGATTAAAAAGTATGAAACTGCAAATAGTTGCTCTTCATGTGCATCCGCAGCTTCTGCTACTTGTTCTTGCAAAGCACCAGAGGCCTTTGCTCTTGATTTGCAGACCTTGGATACGTTTCTCGTCTGCTTACAGTTATTGCATATAACAGCGACTCTCCATCAACAATAATTCTAAAGATGTGTATTTCTTTTACAATGTTTGCAAGGAGGGAACTTCTACTTCACATCTCCACTTTTGTTTCCTCCATCATACTTGCCCTTATTATTTTGGTGGAATTGTTGCTTTCCTTTTTTACTTTTGTACAGAGAAAGCTCCTTCACTGAACTTTTCCCGTCTCATAGTCCTCCTTTGCTCTTGTGCTTGAAGATCACTCATTAGTTCACCTAATGAAAATTTGCTCAGGTCCTTGGATTCTTCCAGAGAGGAAATCTTAGATTCAAATCTCTCAGGATTGGTCATAAGAACTTTCTCCACAATTCATTCTTTCAGTTCTTCACCAAGAATTCTAATATTATTAACAATTAAGGAGATTCGATCACCATACTTACTGATAGTTTCATCCTTCTGCATATTCAAGGAGTCAAACTCTCTTTTTCAGGTTCAACACTTGCATTTGACGTGTTCTATCACTGCCTTGATATTCTTCTTTCAACCTATCCCAAGCCTCTTTTGCAGTTTTACAAGCCATGATTCTGTAAAACACAGTGTCTGCCACAACATTCTGCATAAGCGACTTGGCTTTAGATTTCTTTGCCTTCTCTTTGTTGTTGGATTTGATCTGAGCCAAGGTAGGATTTTCTGGTAGAGCAGCAAGTTGTTTATCTTCCGTGACAGTTTCCCAAAGTTCATATGCTTCCAAAAAACCTTGCATTTTCACAGACCAGATTTGGTAATTTTCACCAGTGAAAGTGAATGGTGGATTTAAGGGTAGGTTGTTGGATGCCATTTGTGTTGTAGGTTAAATTTTTTTGTCCTGTAAGATCAACTAGAGGCTCTGATGCCACTGTTAGAAAAATAATACTCAAGAAACTGATTTGAAAAGATAAAAATAGAGTGAACTTATGAAATTCCTTGTGTATATTAATCTGCAGAAATTCTGAATTTATACAAAGAAAAAACATAAACATTCAAACTAAAATAAGAATATGTGCCACTAACTACCATAAAAGGGGGACACTCACAGCCATAATGGGCCACTAACTTCAGAAAGTTGAGCAACTAAAGTTGACTAAGTCTAGCTTGAAAATAGGAAGCACTAAAAAATGCCAATTGTCTAGCAAGCACACCTTGCACATTATCATAATTTCATTAACATTGAATTCTAGACCTGGTTACACCTTCATTAACCATTTCTTGCACACGAGCATTCTCAACATATACACATACTTCGTTTAGGCATAATCTAAGCAAGACATTCAACTCAAGCTTTATAATGCATATTAACATGAATCTTATCATTATCACTTAATTTAACACACAAAGCCTTCAAAACCATACTCACAATATATACGAAATATAACCAAATACAACAAGTAAACACTGCCACCAAGAAGATGGACCATGCAATTCAAAAAAATTTCATAATAAGAGTTATACAATAAAACCAACTCACCATTTAACCACGATTTCACCTCCTTTAATCAATTATTCAATATTTCATCATTATATGGCCCATAGGGAAGTAACTTAACCATAATAACAATATAAGGAAACAAAAGCTCAAATACTACACAATCGTGTTCATTTGAATCATTAAAATTATTTTACATGAAGACCCATGCTTAGAATCAAAACTAAACGAAGATAGAGTTTGAAAACTCTTTTCAAAATCTTTTAGAATGGACTCTCTGAATGGAAGAGGGTTCAAGGATGACTACCATACCTCAAAACCCCTAATAATGATAAAGAAACACGTCCAACCTGCCCTCCTATATCTTCCTTTAGTCTTATCTCCAATGGAGTTTTACAGAGAGTTTGTCTTTAGAGAGAGAGATTGAATATTTGAAGTGAGGGGTCTTGTTTATGTCCAGGACTTAAAAATAACTTAATATACCTTAAAAACATTAAAAATATCGTCCTAGTGTCATAAAATACTTAGGGTGAATTTATAAAACACCCCAAGCCAAGGAAGTCGCGTCCAACAGCTTTTTCACGATCACCATCGACGCCCATCAACAATGGACCGTCGATGCATCGATGTCCTGTTGATGAGGGCTCGTGGTTCGGTACTGAAACTCAAAAAATGTGCAGGTTTCAGGTCCAACCGATGGACCACGTCGTTGTGCCGTCGATTGGTCGACTGGTTTGTTGGTTGACACTTGTTTTGTAGTCTTGGGTCCTTCTCTAGGGCCCCTCGTGGGTCGTAGTTGGGATCGTACCCAAATGCAAAAGCCCTATATAGAGTATTATAGTTCTTTGGAACATCCCACATATATTTTTATTAAAACAAACATGTAAAGCTCTCTACACATGAAGACTTACTAGCACTTTCTAAGGCACACCTTCCGAACGTCATGGACGTTCTTGGACGTTTAACCTTCAAACGACTAAAAACTTCACACCCTTCCTAAGAACATAAATATAATTAATTTTAAGACAAAATTAACTTAAAAACGTTCAGGAAGCTCTATTTCACTTCAGTTTGTTTGAGAGTGTTACATTCTCCCCCACTTGGAACAACATTCGTCATGGAATGACACTTAACTTTTTTAAGAACATCAATGACTTGCTAGAAGTACTTAACACAAAAATCATGTCTCAAACGTTCATGATCAATACTCTGAAGTTATAAAGAACACAATTAAGCAATTATAAGCACTTTTGCAACACAGGCAACTTTTGAAGGAACTTCCAAATTCAAGCAAACACTTAATTCTTCATTTTTTCATGGAGGAAATACCTTATCCAACATTAAACATTCTTATAAACATCATTTTTATACACTGCGACAATTATATATGGAAATGCAATTTTTCTCAACCTTCAAAATCTTATAGTGAGCATCAATTCTCACAGAGTGAAACATGCATGATTTTTAACAATTTTTTACTTTAAGCATTTTATAAAGAAAGCATGATCATAAGAAATATAAAACCATATAAGATTATCTTATAACATACAAATAACAACCATAAAGGTTAAGACTTACCGGGACTATCAACTCCGGATTAGTTCTCTTTCCTAGCTTCCATCCCATAGGAATGATTCTTCTTTGGAGCATTGGGGTCTTAACAACCTTGAGGACCTTGATTAAACTCTTTACCTCTTGTTTTGATTCTAGGGCAGTCCCTCATCTTTTTTTCTTTACTACAAAAACTAAAACAACCATCTGTCCTGGCAAGACACTTACCCAAATGTTTCTTGCCACAAGAAGTACACCTAGTCCTTTAAAAAGTGTGGCCACCTACTTGGGAATTTAGGTTTGGAGCACTACCCTCGTTACTCATGGAACACTCTTGGTGAAAGAACCTCTTCTTTGGTTATTGGTGACTTGAATTATCCTACCTAGGCCTCTTACCCTCTTGTCTTATCTCCCAAGTTTTGGACTACTCAATTTGTTGAGCATACATCATAAACCTAGAAATATCCATGTCATTAAGAAATCTTGTCATACGACACTCATTCTCCACCAAGCTAGACACTCCCATCACAAATTTGTTCATCCTAGCCCTAGGGTTGGCTACCATGGTTGGGACATACTTAGAGAGATGGGTGAATTTTAGCGAGTACTCTTACACACTCAGTCCCTCTTGATGAAGATTCATGAATTCAACCATCTACTTCTCTCTCCATTCTAAGGAAAAGATCCTATCTTAGAAAGCCTCTTTGAACACCTCCCAATATACCGGACCATCTCGCATGGTTCTATCATCCCTCCATTGCTCAAAACACACTTAAGATACAACCTTTAGTTGGTAAGCGGCTAGCTCCGCTTTCTCCCTAGGAGTCACACCCATAGCATCCACCACTTGAACACCTCATCTGTGAAGCCTTGTGGAACTTCATCCACCTTAGTACCATGAAAAGTAGGAGGGTTCATCCTCATTAATCCACGAATTCTAGAAGCGGGAGTACTATGAGGTTGAGGTCCACCTACTTGATTAGCTTGGGCAACAAAGTGATTATTGATGACATAAGATTGAGCTGTCATAAGTTGGGTTGAATTCGTTAGGGCACCCTACAACTGCACATTAGTCATATCCCTTCAACAATAGAAGCTTTAGGCATAGTGGGCATTTAGGAAACATGAGGATCTTGAGGTTCCGGATGCACTTGAGGTTCTTGAAGGGGAACTTCCTCATTTTCACCCTCTAGGCCAACTATAGTAACTTGGTCAACACAGGGAGGGATTCTCTCATTATCTACACATGCATCCTCTCTTCTAGTTGTAGATCTCCTCGTATTCATGTCATATAAGCACAAAGATAAGAAGTTGAGAGATACATCTTATAGTACTCAACTCTAAGGCACGACATTAGAATGATGAAGAAAGTGAAACTTCTATAATCTTATAGACTCTTGACCATGGATGTGTCGCAACTCACACCAATGACCAATACTCTCCTAGACGTGGTTCTTGAGATTTGAGACCCTTAATTATTTCCAATAACGTATGCTCTGATACAAAGTCTGTCACGACCTGAAAGTACCTCTTAGAAGTTAGGGAGAACCCTTGGATGGTCTTAAGGCGTACTTGACCCTTTGGGGTCTTGTACAAGCCTTGAACTATCGTTCATTACGTAAGACATAAAAAGTAATGTGAAATTAAAACTTTTCAGGACCTTTAATATAAAAAGGAATTCTTTCATAAATACTACGAAAATATCATCATCACAAGCCAACTTAAAGACACGACATAATATCTTAGGGACACGGTCCTTTACATTAAATAGAATCACATAATAGTCTTTATATAAGAAACTAATAAATATGACTATGCCTTGAATATATGAAGACATACTTAGTCTTGAGAGAGAAGATTCCCAAGGATTGCCTTAAATTATTCAAATGCCTCCAACCTATACTTATAGAGTATAGAAGAATATGGGGTTAGTACAAATAATATACTAAGTATGGCATATGCAAAAAATGCAAAAAGGGACATTTTAGTATAAATACATTTTCTTGCAAATTAAATAAAACATTCATGAATATAGAAGTAAAACAACATAAAAATCATTATTTAACAACTAGAGAAGGGCTTCAATAATTTTTAACAAAAAAGGACCATTTTATAGTTAACTCTCCAAACTTAAAGTAAACCTATTTCATCTTTACAATGAACTATTTTAATCCCAAAACAGTGAACTCCCAAAGTCAAGCCAAGAGGAAGTTAACTCATTTCCGTAGGAGTATCCCTCGCTAAGGTTATCCGAATATTCACCAAGGTAAGATATGAAGGAAACACCATACGCCTCCTTCAATAAACACCTAGGTGATCCGCAAGACTACCCTTCTAGTCTTACTCACCTCGGGAGAAAAATTCCCCAATAAATGACAATACATTAGAAGAACACTCAAACAACAAACCAATACTTCCCTTTCGGAATGCCTACTTAGTCCGATGAGTAGATGGCGTCACACTCCAGCACCTACCCTAAGTAGAACTCTCTTTTAGAAGACTTAGCTCATTCAATTCATACAAGGCACACCAAGACTCCACTTTCGGAAGGTCTACTTAGTGCAATGGATTGACAACGTGCCATAACACCACCTACCATATCTAGTAAGTTGTTTTAAGAGACTTAGTACATTCACTTCATACAAAACATACCAAGACTCCCCTTTTGGAATGTCTACTTAATGCAATGGATAGATGAAGGCCCGTTCCACCACCTACCCTAAGTAGTACGTTCTTTTAGGAGACTAAGTTTATTCATTCTTTTGTGGGGGTTAGCTTACCCGACATAGACCATGAGAGCTAGACATGGAATTCTGATACTACCCCTATTGGATAAGGGATCTCCACTTGCCTAGCGTAGGGTCATTCTCTTAGCTTTTACTTGGCTTTCCCATTAGCTAAACCTATGCGGACACATATTTAATGGATAAGGAGATTGCTACTAAGTAACTCATTCTCTACTAATGAGGATTACTAATTTCAAGATTTACATTGAAATACAACATCTCAACTCACGAAGTGTAACCACCCCTTCTTCATATCCTCTCGGTGCTAGGAATAGGTCCCCACAGACTTTCAACATTTTATAATATAGGTTAAGGATAACTAGTGGACACCACATCTCAACTCACGAAGAGTGTTCACCCCAAAGTTCCCCTCAATCACAATTACTAACTTCAGTCATTTATTCAAATGTGAGTGTGTGTGTCCACATGGTATCACACCTTGCACTTAATCAGCATTTCATTTAAATGGAATTATAGACCTGCTTACACCTTTGATTAATCATTTCTCACACACTAGCATGCTCAACATATACAGATACTTCATCTATACATAATCTAAGCAAGACATAAAATTTAAGCTTTATAATGCCTATCAACATGAACCTAATCATTATCACTTCATTTCACAAACTAAGCTTTCTAATCCATACTCACAATCAATACCAAATATAACCAAAATACAGCAAGTAATCACCGCAACTAAGAAAGTGGACCATACCATTAAAGAGCATTTCAAAATAAGAGTTATGGAATAAAACCAACTCACCATTTAACCAAGTTTTCACCACCTATAACTAATTCTTCAGTATTTCATAATAATATGTCCCTTAGGACAGTAGCTAAACCATACAAACAACATAAGAAAACATAAGCTCAAACACTACACAATCACGTTCATGTAACCCATTTCTTAAGCTAAAAGTTGGAAATATGCATAAACATGAGTTTATTAGGGTTTTGAAATTAGTATAATAACTTAATACTAGAAGCAACATATTTGAATCATTAAAACACTTTTAAATGAAGACCCATTCTTAGAATCAAAACTAGAAGAAGTTAGTGTTTGAAAACACTTTTTGAAATCTATTAGAATGGACTCCCTGAATGGAAGAGGGTTCAATGATTACTATAGTACCCCAATGAGAAGGAAACTCACTAATTTTTATGAATAAACACGTCCAACCAGCCCTTCTATATCTTCCTTGAGTCTTAGCTCCAATGGAGTTTTAGAGAGAGATTGTCTATAGAGAGAGATTCGAATATTTGAAGTGAGGGGTCTTGTCTAGGTGTAGGAATTAAAACTAATTTAATATAGCTTTAAAAGACTCAAAATATCTTCTTATTTTCTTAATAGACTTGGGGTGAATTTACAAAACACCCCAAGCCAAGGCAGACACGTCTAGTAGCTTTTGCACAACAACCATCGATGCCCATCAACGACTGATAATTGATGCATCCACGTCCCATTGATGAGGGATTGTGGTGTAGTACTGAATCTCTCAAAATGTTCAGGTTGCAGGTCCAATCGACGTACCAAGTCGAAAAGCCATCGATTTGTCGATTGGTTCATTGGTTGACACTATTTTGATAGTTTTGGGTCCAAGTCTTTGTTCCTTCTCAAAAGACCCTCGTGGGTCCTAGGTGGGGTCATAAAAGGATGTTAAACCCCTATACATAGTCTTACATGTCTTAGGAACATCCTACATCAATTTTGATTAAAACGAACACGTAAGACTCTCTAAAACACATGAAGAAACATTCATGAAGATCTAGTTCACCTAAGTTCATTTTAGGGTGTTACAAAGAGGGACCTTGAAATATGAAATAGGAGATTGGTTCTATTTGAAAACTTCGCTCATGAAAGGGGTGATGAGGTTCGGAAAGAAGGGGAAACTTAGTCCCTTGTATGTGGGACCGTATGAAATTTTGATGCTAGTCAGGAGTGTGGCATATGAGTTGAAATTGCCCAATGAGTAGTCCATAATTCACATGGTATTCCATGTTTCTATGCTTAAGAAGTGCATAGAGGACCCAGTTTCCATTCTTCCTCTAGAAGGTTTAGGGTTAAATGAGGACCTTTCTTATGAAGAGGTCCCGGTTGAAATCTTGGATCGTCAAGTAAAGAAGTTGAGGAATAAGGAGGTTGCCTGCGTAAAGGTATTATGGAGGAACCACCTAGTTGAGGGAGCAATATGAGAGGCCGAGCCCGACATGAAGTCCCGCTATCGTCACCTTTTTCCTCTAACTCCTAGACAAGCCTGAGGTTAGTATGTTCCTTATATGATTATTATGAATAACGTTTAACTTATCAAGTTTTTCTAATGTGTTCATATTGATGTAGAAATTCATGCTTAAGTTGAGTTCTTTTATTTTCCATCAAATGTGTTTCTTATGATTTGTTTTCACTTAGGTATGTGGTGTGCTATGAGTATTCATGCAAGTTGTATTGAACCTAGTTTGTTTTGTTTTTTACAAGAAATCAGAATGACAACTTTTGATGTTCATATTGAGCTCTTATTGATATGGAGAAGGTAGTTCCTCCTTATATGCTATGAAAAATTGAGCTTATGTATGAGATAGGTTGTGGATTAAGTTCCTATGCCTTAATACTATGACTATATGTTGAAAGGAATGGAGAACCCCTCCAATAAGTTGTTACTCGTTTTATATATATTGTTTGTTTGTTGGTTGGGCTGCTAGTCTTGAGTCTCTTCTTCCTATATAGGCCTAAGGTGTCATTTGGGGACGAATGTTCCTAAAGGGAAAGTATTGACACACCCTGGAAATCCCATGACCTATAATAGAGACTCATATGTTGAATAATTATTATTTTATACTTAAACAAGTTTATATAACTTGTTTGAGAAGTATTAGAGCCAAAACATCAAAGAAAGTCTTTGGTGTCCATAAACTAAAAAAATTGAACTAGTAGACATCCCTATATTTTGGGAAGGCTTGGAAGAGTCGTACTAAGTCTAAAACTAGTAAAAAGACTTTCAATAAGTAAAATATAGTATAGAGGGTCAAAAAGTACAGTTACAAGTCTCCAAGGACCACCAGAAGGGTCTTTTACGAGGAGACGAACTTGGGAGAGCAGGCTGCCAAAGCAACCTGCGACCAGCCAACAATTGGATGTCACAGCACGTCGTGCAGCTAACACAAGGATTAAAAAATTTTTCTTCGCGACTCAGGTACGCCACGAGTTCCACTTCCTCAACCCAGATTTTTTTTAAAATGTGGAATTTTCCTCGCGACGCGCAGAAAAGTCCCAGATCAATTCACGTGATTTTTAAGATATTTTGACTTTACGAAAAGATCCAATTGAGTATGGGGTCTTTTGGGTAATATAAAGGGTGACAATATAATGTTTTACGTTCAGTTTCCAGGCACATTTAACACCCAAATCAAATCCCAAAGTTGAAATCAAAAATCACTCTCATCTCTCTCAAATTCTCTCTTCCTCCATACCTCCATTGAAAACCATTATAGCTCTAAGAAGAAGGTCAAGTCTTCAATATTCAAACCCAATTTCGTGGATTTATCATATCTAAGGAATGGTTTCTTTCACTCTTGAAATTCCTTTCCCCAAGAGTTCCTTTAAAAATATGATTTCTAAATTCACCAAAATAAGGGTTTTTCTTCTCACATTGGTCTTTTTTGAAAATAAAATTATGAATTAATTGTGATGAATGACGATGAATTAATATTTTTTAAGTATATATTGATGGTTTATTGATGATTTCTTATGACATTTCCCTAGAACCATGTCCTTTCCCTAATTTCATGAAAACCTTTAATTATTATGGTCAGTTATGAAGATGATGAACAAGTAGATTGACTAAACTATTGTTAATTATGTAATTGCTTCTTAAATTTACCTTATTTATGTAATTGGTTATGTATTCTTTGTAACAGAAGTATGAAGGTTATTGAATAGGGCAGGAAGGTATGTTGATTGGTTTTCCTGGGATCCAATTGTGAATTATGAGTTACTTATATAGTAATGCTCCTACGTCTAATGTGTGTTTGTGATGTTGATTCTAGGAATTCCGCATCCATAACCCTAAGACATTTAATTAGACATGGATTATGTATGTATGATATGGTACGGATATTTTATGATTGAAAGTAGTTTCTCATGATTGTAATAAATTGTTAAGTGAAAGGTTTACTCACTTGTGAAGTGGTGTCTAAAGTGAAAGGATTGTTCTCACTTATGATGACCCATGAGATAGTATGAGAAGATGTTTACATAGTGATCTAGAAGATACTAATGTGAACTTGTATGATAATATAAGATTATTATCAAAGGGAATAATTTCTTCGCCCACAATTAGGGAATGTAAATGAGATAGAGGTCTCAAGTTTAGTTAGTCCGGCCTATGGGTTTCCTCATATTACTAAGTCCGAATTCCTAAAATATGTGTTGTCTCATGAGATTGAAACCTCCAGATCTAGCAAGTCAATGTTTCTAGTCACATTTACCTTGACCCTTAACTATGTGCCAACATAGGACTCTAGCTTAGTGGATCCACCTAGATAGGTATGTACGAATAGTTACACCTTAGGCAAGTGTTAACCCTCTCTTTTTAGCGTGGGAGTAGAATACCGGATTCCATGTAGATCACATGGTCTCATGTAGGTTATTGTACTTATTTCACTAATGATAAAGTAAATGTAAAAGTAAATTAACAAGTTATGTATATGAACTCTTATTAGGGTTGTCCTAAAGGTTACTACATGGTGCGATGGAGGGTAGGAGACTTCTCTTTCACATTGCACAAGTGGGATCCTAAGAGATGGTCCTAGTTGTGTTCTTTTATGATTATGAATATGATTATAGTTATGTTGATAAGCTATGAGTAGGTATTGATGTATGAAGCATGTTATGTAAATGTGTTTTAGGTATGAAATAGTTTGTTTAATGTTATACTTAGCTTTGGATAGGGTTATGGGGCTTTATTTTTGGCATTGCACAAGTGTAGCTTAAGTTGCCTATAGGTTGGGTTAACTTATGATGTTCCATATATGTGTATATTGAGTTATTTCATATTTTGCATGGTTTTGACTAAATTGTCCCTTTTCTCATGCATTTATGATTTTTATGCATAAGGATCATACTTAGTACATGTGTTTTGTACTAAACCATATTTCTTCTTTTTTTCCAAAACATTGTAGGTTCAGGCCACTGAGGTATTATGAAGTTTAAGAAAGAAGGCTTCGAATAGACTCTCCATGTTTTGGTTAGTCCTCTAGTTCGAGGATGACACCATCTACTCTACCTTAGTTGTACTTGTATTATATAAAGAAATTCTTTTCTCTCCTATTGTCTAAGTTGTTTATGGAAGCCCTAAGTTGCAACTATGAATTTGTCATAGTTGTAAGTCCTATTGGAGGACAAGGATGTCGGTTACGCCTAGGGTGTACATTGGGTCGTAACGTCATTCCTTTATCAATTGAATAATGATGTAAGCCTATATTATCGTATTCACATTGTATTGGTTATGTCCAACATTTGTACTCATTTTAGATTGCTCAATATGAGATGAAGTATTAGACTAATTCCTATGTATCAATTATGTTATCTAAATGATATATCTATGTAATCTTCATATGCTGGGAGTCTAAGTACACTCCTGATGTAGTATGTGAGATGTCTATGTAAACCTCACTATATAAATATATACGAAAATTTTTAATTTTCTGCACTTTTTAACCTATGAAATGTAATTATGATTCCTAAGAAGCTAATCTTAGTCCTCTCCAACAACGACGACGTAGGTTACGTCTAGGGGGTGCTCCGTGGTCGTGACAATCATATAGAAGGTGGTCGCGTTTTAAGTTGGTGGAAGATTTTATTGATTTTCGGAAAGGGATACTTATAATTTATGGTGACCTTGTTCAATTCGAGGTAACTAATACATATTCTTTGGCACAAGTCTTCTTACTAACAAACTAGACAAGAGCTCTACAAGGTGAGACAATAGGTCGGACGAAACCCTTATCATGAAGATTTCTTAACTTCTCTTTTAACTAAACTATAGACACTATTTATTGTAAAATAGAGACAGGTTGAGTATTTAGAAGAATGTCTATGCTGACATATATTTCTCTCAAAGAAAGGATATCGATATGATCATCTGGAAGGATCTTGGGAAACTTACTCATGCATGGAACTGACTTGATAAGTAGAGTCTCAACACTAAATTCATCAACTCAAACTAACTGAGAGATCCATCCCTTAGCTATTAACTTTATGGCCTTAAGGTATGTATGAAATGACCCTTAGGCACTGCTTATTAACTTTTCTACTCTAAAGTGCCTCATTGGGAAGCTGAAGATTGACTACTCGAGTTCTAAACTCTATTAAGGCATAACACGCATGAAACCAGACCTTACCTTGAATAATATCAAATTCCACTATTTCTCAACTAAGTAACCCATATTATTCTTGTTATATATCGATATTGTACCATCATGATAGATTTATCCATTAGAATAGACTCACTAATAGGTGTGGAAACACTGAAATACTCAAGATGTTGTTCGAGGGAAATGTCGAACATCCTGGCTACATAAGGAGTCACAAAAGGCAAACTCGCACCAAGATCAACAAAGTCATAAACATCAAAAGTAAATACTTTAATCATTCCACTGGAAACATCTTTCAAGTTCTCCTAGACCATGCCACTACGTATAGCATACAGAATGTTTTCTCCTTTACTTGTCCCTATAGTTGTTCATCTTAGAGAAGCTACATCTATCAGGGTTGTTCAAAAGGATTGGTCTATGTTTCCTCCACTAACCTTCTTGTTCTTAGGTCACCCTATCATAAAGTGACCAATTTGACCACACCTAAACAAGCCGTATGAGCCTTCAAGAGATGATTTTGGGTGGTTCCAACGACACTCTCTAAATGTGGGGTCCAACTATCCCATTATACATCACTACCCTTAGATTTTGTATCTCGAGCTTGGAAATTTTTAAAATTTGAGTTCCTGAAATCATTCATGTTCTTTGGTGTAGGATCATTAGATGACGATGTAGTAAGTCCAGGTGAGCTTTATTGAAAAGGGGATCGATTTACATTTATGTTCTTCTTCTTGTCAGACTAATGAGTGGATGTCTTATCCCTCTTAGTGGAGAAGTGTTCCATGTCTTTCAAATTATCTTCCTAAACTATTTGCAAATTGATAATAAGCCTAGTTATGTCCATGTCCCCTATTAACATAATCTTCGTACATTCCTTACTTGACAAGCGAGATGACCAATACACAGACAAAATTATCATATTCCTCACATCAGCCACCTTCTTTGGAGGAAAGAGGGATAGCCGAGTGAATTAAAGATTGTACTTTTGAACACTCATACAATCCTACTTCAAATTCAGAAATTCTCTTATCTTTTCTTGGGTATCACATATTTAACGAAAAATGATTCAAAACCATTATGAACCATGAAACCACTCTCACTCATCAACCAACGAAATAATTTATCGAGCAAATCCATCAACAACACAAACAAACATCTTGTTACATTAATTAAAATGACAAATGATGCCCGTTGATTGTTAACCAAAGGCCTCTACAACCATATTTGCCTTACTGGGGTGATTGAGGACACTCATATCGTAATCCTTTAGCAACTTAAACAACCTCCTTTGGAAAATATTTAGATCCTTTTTGTTTTACATGTATTGAAAACATTTTTGGTAGGTAAAAACATCATCATGATTACCATCCTAATAATGACTCCATATCATTAAGATAAAACCAATACCGCTACTTCAAAATCATGGATAGGGTAGTTCTTTTCATGAATTTTAATTTTCTTGATGCATAAGAAATAACCTTCATCTTTGGCATAAGAACACACACTAGTCAACTCCCTGAAGCATCACAATAAAGAAAAATAACCCGACGGAGCCTTCCATTAAAGTCAACAGCACTGCGAAGGTAAGTCTATCTGTCAATTCGTGGAAATTCTGGTCACACACTTTCGACCATAAAAATTTACTTTATTTCGGGCCAATGAACTAAATGGGGAGGCAATTGAAAAAAAACTTCTCATGAACCTTCCATAACAACCATTAAAACCAAAGAAACTTCTAATATCCAAAGGGAATAGAGGTATAGACGAAATCTTAATCGCAACTATCTTCTTAATATCTACCTCAATACCCTTACAAGAAATAATATGACCAAGAAAAGCTATGGACCTCAACTAGAACTCTCATTTAGTAATATTTGTAAATAGTTGTTTGTCGTATAGGACTTCCAACACAATCCCCAAATTATCGGCATGCTCATCCTCACACCTTCATAAATCAAGATGTCATCTATAAAAAAAATCACAAAAATTTCTATATATTGCCTAAACACTCTATTCATCAAGTCTATCAATATGTCCGAAGCATTAGTAAAACGAAACGATATTACAGAAAACTCGTAATGACCACACCTAAATTTAATAGTCGTATTTTTAATGTGATATTTAGCTACGAAAATATTTTTTGTGGCACATAGTTCATCACTAAATATTCATTTTGGAGACAAAAACTATATTTAACAATAAATTTTGTCCTGTAAAGTGTCCCATAAAAAAAGATTTGGCGCCATTTATTGAATACCATTAGCGACAATAATTTAGTGATCACTAAAATATTTTTTTTCACTAATAATGTATACAATTTGTGAAAAAGCATTAATCAACATATTTGTAACAACTTTGGGCATGAAATAATTTCGTTGCATAAAAGTATTTCTTGCAATTTATAAAAATTAGACTTCGCAATAAAATATTTTAAGTTTTAGTTAAAAAATGGAGCTCGTAAATTTTTTTCTAAGTTTTAGATACAAAAATTTGTTTTTCGTTAAATGCTATAATGTTGAACTGTGGACTCTAATTCATCACTTTTGCAATAATTTATTTTTGATCAGAAAATCATATCCTGTCTAAAGTTATAACTATTGTAAGACAAATGATAGCTTTTCATAAATTGGATACATTATTAGCAGTAAAATAATGTTTCACTAATAACTTAAAATTTTCCACGACTTCTCTGTGAATTAACTATGAACATAGAAGGTTCCAATTGATATCTTGGAAACTTTGAACGCGTTATGATATATATTAAATGACTCCAAATTATTTTTTGACTGAAAACTTTATTGAACAAAACTTTGCTAAAAAAATTTCAAGTTTCATCACAAAAAGTATTTTTCTCATTTATTTAAACAAGAATGTATGTTTGTCACAACAAAGTGAAAAATTTTCTGTCATTCCAGTTACTTTTATTTGTATCTAATTATCACAATTATGGTATAGTGTATTGAATAATATTTTGCTGTTATATAACATTTGATGGAGTGCTCAGATTAAAATCGAGGGATGTTCATCATTTTAATGAAGACCCTCAAGTTTAAAATATATATATATGTGTGTGTGTGTGTGTGTGTGTGTGTGTGTGTATGTGTGTGTGTGTTTTTGTGTGCACGCGCATTATATCCCGATGAGTTGGTGATGATGATTTCCATACTTTTATACCATGGTGCACTGATTATGCAAATTTTATAATATGTGAATTGATGCTTGAGAGGTTGAACAACTACACAGAGAAGAAATAATATTTGATGTTGAAAAGTATGTGTGGGATGAACTATACCATTACAAGGAGTGTTTGGGTCCTGTTATTCGACGGTGTGAGGCTAAAAATAGAAGCAAATGAAATTCTTGAGGCTTGCCACACTTAACCCATAGTTGGCATCATGATGGAATCTGTACAACCGCTAAGGTATTGATAACAGTTATTACTGCCCTACGGTGTAGCGAGATGTTCATTCCTTTTGCAAGATATGTGTCAGTTCTAGAAATAAGAGAGTATTACAACGACATGAATTTCCTCTTACACAGATTCTCAAAGAAAGCTATTTTATGGCTATATATTTGATTTTATAGGCCCTTCTCTGTTCATTTGGCAAGAAGTATATCTTAGTGCCAGTGGACAATAAGTCAAATGGGTAAAAGTTGTGGCGTTGCCTAACAATGAAGGGATGAATGTCACAAAATTCCTGAAAAGGTATATCTTCACAAAGTTTGATACTCCAAGAGAAATTATATGTGATGGCGTATCCCATTTTTTTAATCCTTAATTTTAAGTGCTTTTGTGTAAGTATGGGGTAAAACATAAGGTAGCCACACCATAACATTCTCAATCAAGTGGGCAAGTCAGAGTGCCTATCCCATTAAGAAAAAACATCTTTCAAAATTGATGAATATCATCTGAATTGAAACTTTAAGATGCACTTTGGCCCTGCAGTATAGCTTTTAAGATACCCATTGGCATGTACCCTTACCATCTAGAGTTTGAGATGTCTTATGACTTATTATTGAATGGGAGCACAAATCCTTATGGGCGTCAAAGAAGGTGAAAACAAATTCGGAAATAGCCTTAAAGAATTGTGTTGGTCAGCTGCTTTAGTTAGAGGAATTTCGTTTGAAGGCTTGTGAGAGCTCCACACTCTATAAGGTGAAAGTATAACATTGGCACAATTCCAAGATCCTATACTTGGAATTTGAGGTTAGTGAGCTCGTTCTCCATTTTATTTCAAGGGTGAAACTTTTCCCGGGCATGTTAAATTCAGTGTACTTGTCCGTTTACAGTAACTAAGGTATATGGGAATGGGACAATTGAAATTGATAATGTGAAGGGTATATAATTGAAAGTTAATAGCCAATGGTTGAAATTCTATTTCTGGGAGGGTCGTTATGTGAGAGTTATTGAAGTGGTGTACTTTAATGATGTGTACCAAGCATGTAAAAATCATGTTGTGACGTTAAATCAAGAGCTTCTTCGAAGGACACCAAAGTATATGGTGTTCTCAATGAATGTGTGATTAAATAGGTGACATATAGCTTAACTATGACATTCCCGAAGTCACTAAGCAAAGCTACGAGTACACCCCTTGGGAAGCTCAAATTTGTTGAAGTTTGGTCATATTTGCTGATGTACACCCAAAACATAGTTATCTTTCGATGTTGGAACCCGACTCAATTTACCAAATTAGTTGCACGACTTAGAGATGTGTTTTCAATTTCACTGACGAGAGTAATAGTTCGGCGATTTGAATATTCCATTTGTCTTTCAATCTTCAATCCGCCGTGTTGGGAAATGAGTTCCCATTTCCTATAGGCGTGTTTGCCCATCCCCCTAGTTCAGCGATCCGCCGACCTGGTAGGTGATCTTCAGACATCAGTCTAAGTTATTTATTTACCTTATGTGCATTAAGGATACTACATCCTTGTTTTGGTGGGGTGTGAGGCACCTATGATGCCTACGCTATGCTAAGTAGTGTCAGTTTCACTTTTTTCTTTGTATACTTTTCCCCATAAGTTTTAAAGTTTTTGAAATGATTGAGCTTTCATTACCAATGTTTGAGGACCAGTCATGTCTAATATTGATGTCATGGATAGTGTTTGTGATGAGTTTTTATGTAGCATTGGGATTGCAAGCGGAAACCAAAATGGATACACTTTGGAATGATCTTTTCGAATCTTGTGTCGACTAGATGTGTTTTTATGTGAGCCTTGCAGTGAACATCAGATGTAAGATTTTGTTATTGTTTGGCTATACTATATAATTGTGTTTTATGTGCCTTGTGTTGTGAAGTTTTACATGAAATCGTACTGTTGAATCCAATAATTTGCATTGTTGGTCTAATTTTCTAGCTTTGGTAAATGCAAGAAATGGTCTTCGGAAAATATTATGAGATAAAGCCCAAATATGCATTAATTTCTACAACTTCATTTTGAGGGTATACAACCATTTTGAAATCACTTGAGCCTAAACCTTTTTTTGAACACATTGTTGAAGTCTCTTGAGTCAAATTTCCGTAAACTTCTCACACATAAATATTTTTTTAAGCATTGATTTGTTTGTATAATAAACTTTTCCAAAATCCTAAGTTTAAATGCTATATTAGCTTGCTCGAGAGAGAAGTTTTGAGACTAAGACTTGTGATGAATGATTTGTAGGTATTGCCTTGGTATGGGTTCATCTCGAGAGAGAGAATCCTAACCCAAATCCTACAGATCTAGATTGAGAGAGTTAGATGAATTGAGGTGTGGGTCTTTCTTAGTTGCTATGCTTGTTAATGTTCGGAAGAAATTGTCTTAACGCGGGATAGTTGTTCGAGAGAAAGTTATTTCACTCATAGTCCACCCTACCCACTGATATTTAGCAATCTATTAGTAATTACAAATACCCATATAGTGAAATGTTCGTTTAATATATCGCATCCTGAAAATTCCTCTTCATATTATATCAGTTTTTTGTGACTGCTTTGAAGATGATAAATGCAAGCAAAATCGTTGATGTGACATTCATGTCACCCTTTTTTTAATTTGTTCATGTATTTTTCAATAATGTTTATTCCCATAGCTAGATAGATCATGTTAATACTAATTGAATTTGAAAACGTACCTCTCCATGTGGGTTTGACATTTGTTGGGTTTTTTTATTGCTTAAAGATCGTTTGCACCTAGAATTGGATGAGGTATAACTGAAAAGTTGATAAAAAAAATTACGCCTCTTCCCAGGAGTTGTGTTGTTTAAAATTCTTTTAATGATGTTAAATTTTGATTTCTTTGGTTGTATTTGTTTCTACTTCATGTAGTTTTTTATTTTGTGTTGAACATAAGAAATGATGAGCGTTAATGAAAGTAATGATACCCAAGTGGGCCATCTAGATTATGTCGGTAAACTCACTGATGTAAATGACTCAAATGTGAATGACCCAATTCCTTTGGGTGGTGTTGGTGCAATACGTCTACCTCAAACCGAAGGAAATGTTGTTTTTTGGGGGGGTGGCTCATGAGGATCTCCATGAGCATATTCGGAACTTCATGAACGTTCTTGGTCCATTCGCATTTAAGAACAAATCACAAAAATAAGTTCGTGTCAGGTTTTTGTCCATTATCTTTTTGATGGGTTATGCTTCCAAATGGTTATCTAAGATACCAAGAGACTCCATCACCTCCTGGGATGAGCTGATCACAATATTCCAAGTGATATTCTTCCACCCATCGAAGTTGATGATACTTACAGATTGCACCCATAGTTTTAAAACCTTGGAAGATTAAATAATCCACGAGACATGGTTGAGGTTTAAGAAGTTTGTAATGCAATGCCCAACTTATGGACTTCCAAAAATGTGCTTCTACAATACTTCTATAGGAGCCTAGACTTGGTGAACAAAAGCATTTTTGATCAAATCTTTCCCGGTGGTATTATGCAACAATCCTATTAAGGATTGTACAATAAGGAATTGATCTTCCTACCCAATCCAGGAGGAGATTATCGTGTAAACTACCCAAGATTGGGTGGAAATAAAGGTTGGAATAAAGATGAGCGCTGGAGAGACTATTTCACATATTAGCGTGATCGTAATGCCACTTGGATGGAAAAAGAGGGTGATAAAGATAGGTTTATCCCTCCCTATAAGCATCAAAATCCCAAGGAACTTGAAGGTGCTACTGAAGATATGCCCTCATGCATTCTCAACAAAGTTGAAAGATCAAACAATGTGCTGAAATAGATGAAAGAGGATGTGTCAACTTGACCTCTCACCCAGTCTCTATTAAGTAGATTGAGACCCAAATGGCTCAAATTTATTCTCGTTTAAATCAAAGACAATTAGTTGGTATCCTCGTTGTACCTTGGCATTAAATAAGGCTCTTCTTTGGAGGCAACCCAAGTTTTTATTGTTTCATGTTTTTTAATTTGAATAACGAATGTTGATTGTGTCGGTTGGAAATTTGAAAAGTGTTGGAAAATGGGTAGTTTAGCGAGAAAAAGTCTATTCAGCGACTGTCGAACAAGTCAGTGAGCCCCTTATTAAACCTTCGTTAGAACCACCAGGACCTAAGGGAAAGTCTGTAAAACTAGGTGGGCTAAATTCTTAGTCAGCGATTTGCCGAGCAGGTCACCAAGCATGACTTTGCCTGTCATTTAGACCTCAAAATATTCTTGAGGTCCTGTAATACTCGGCGAAAAAAATACCACTCGGCACATCATAGAGTTTGTTGGACAACATGACTAACTTCGCCTCTCATGGAGCGAACCGATATTATTAAAGGCCAAACAATTTAACTTTCAAATACTTCATCTTTTATCATTTCAAACTATTATACCATATAACCCAACTCTGTATATATCATATTTTATTGCTTTTACCCGCATTTTTGTGTGATTTTGTGCTCGGGCTTGGGGAACTATTTTGCATGTCTTTAACTTTTAAAGAAAATATTTTGCATAAAGGTTGGTTTTTCGAACATTGTACTTAAGTTTGTGGTTGAACTTGAATGCAATATGTAAATTTGGTGTTGTATTATGTTGAGTAATTTCTATAATCGTGTGTGAAATATTTTTTCGCCTGTATTGAATTGAAATGTCTGCCTGCATGCTTAAAATTGATAGATTCTTGTGTCTTGTTTGTTTAAATCGCTTGTAAATTATTGGATTGTGGTTTATATGTATTGTGTCTAGTTGGGTTAAACTTATGTAAGACCAAATTTGACCAATTGATGTAATTTCTCTAATGATGGAATGTCTGACGTCATTCTAAAGCAAAAAAGTTGTTGAATGGCCATTTCTAGCCAAATCGGGAGAAGTCTAACTACCTTGAGGGAATGGGTCGTATGGGTATACCTTTAATTGAAAAGTGTTTGTGTTTGATTTTGAATTCAGGGGTTTTGGGTTTGATTTTGAAACTTTGGGTTTAAAACTAGCATGTTGGGCCGTTTGGTGAGCTACATTGAGTTCGCCGTGTTGTTTGGCAGTTCGCCCAAGTCCTCCTTAGACAGCCCTTAATTTCAAAATTTAGTTTAGTTTATTATTTAACTTATGGAAAGATTCGTGAGCTTGCCTAGTTCACTCGGCCACTCACTTAATGGTCTTCTTGATCACCCTTTCTGCACCCCTGACCCTTAAAATGCACTTTATCTCTACGCAGCATACTTCTAGCTCGCCAACTGGTGTCGTCGATCACCAAATTTCTCTAAACATCACCGAACTGTCTTTATTCCGGAAAATGTTTGTGTTGGTACTTTCAGCAAGCTGGATCTGGCTTGCCTAAGTGACTATGTGTCTCGCCGACAGGATTGACGAGTCTTTCTCTACACATTTATTGGACTTTTTGTAATAGTTATCTATATGTTTTTAAGATATGTCTAGAACAAACTTGGATGATAGTTGTTTGATGCTTTGAAATAGGGCTAAAGGGATTTTTATAAACGACGAAGCAACTGCTTCCACTAAAAAGGGCAAAAATTTACCTTGAAGGGAGGCAAGGGAAATGGCAAAATGCCTATAGCTGAGACAACATAACAAAAATCGGGTATTGAGAAAGAGTCATTTGACTCTCATGATTCATTCTTTGAGCCTGAGGATAATCTATGACAATATGCTCGACGAGGAGATCTTCGTTCAAAAGCTTTTCATGATTCGTCTAGGATTCCGAGCGAATCCATCCTGCCTCTTATGTTCTAGCTTCTGCATGGGCAATGGTTCCAGCACTACCAATTTAGGTTCCTCCTCTATGGTTATCAAATAGTTAAGGGTCGAGGGAATGAGGAACATCTTGGAAAAAATGAGATTGTACACAAATGGTGTAGTTGACAAGTACCGAGTTGTGTGGGACACTTTTTGTTTCCACCATTTTGAGATCTTCACCAGTCCCCGTGTACTATACATTCCCACCTTGTTTGGGTATTGTAGTCAGCCTATGGTGATATGTTAACCCAAGGGAAGAATAATGAAAGTACCTTCACGCCAGTAGAGTTTGTGATGGTCCAAGCGAGGAAGGTTAGATGCAGCAGCGGTGATATAGACGTAGTATTTAAGATGGCTACAAACTTTTCATATGAGTACCAACGCATGACTACAACAAAATCTCTTCATGACCTGAAGGGTTGGCTAGACCCTATTATATTTTATACCACCCCAAGGTAGATTGAGGTTAGAGTACCGATCAAGAAGTAGGATCTGAGCATAAAATCTCGCTACTAGTTTGATTCATCACCATCATAACCATGTCATCAAAGAACAAGTACATTCTGCGTCACCTAAAGCCTCCTTGTCTTGGATCAATCATAGCAAGAAAAAGACTAAGTTTAATATTGATTTTTTGAGCTAGAGAATTCCAGGGAGGCCAAGAAGCGCCAGATGCACCTTTTACTTCCAATACTTATTACAATGTTTTATCATTCAACTGGACTTCCTCTTGATGAGAAGAGAGATGTTGAGGTTACACCTACATCTTCTACTAACATCCACCCATAGAGGTTGAGTACACATAGGATGTGGCTGATAGAAGGATATCAACTCGGATTGATATAACCTTGGAGGTCGATATTGATACACTACTTTTATAGGCAGCGTTGCCTACTCTAACCTCCGGACAATCAGGCACTTCTATTTCCTGTCCTTCCCAGGACCCGAGTTCTTGTGCAGCTCCCCCGCCCCTTAGATTTGTTCGTTGTTCTACTGCCTCAAGGCCTCCGATCACCTAAGCCATTCTTCTTAATATGGGGAACCTAAACCAATCTACCAATGTGCGGGCTTCCTGGCTATAGGATGAGGTGCCCAGGATGATTTAGAGAGCTATTACTACAACACTTACACCTCTCACTTCTTCATTTTGCTCTTATAGTGATAATAGTGGCTCGTGAGAGATGAAACGGTGTTACTACTGAGGTGAAGACTTTGAAAGCCTATTTTTTTTAAAACATAGGAAGGATGTAGACCATCTAAAGTCCACAAACCTTACTTTGCTATTTGGAAAGTGGAGATACCGGATTAACCGAGTGCAGATTTTCCAGCCTGTGCCGAGGTCCAACTCATTATGATGTTCCTCCAGCTACTATTGGACATAATACTATAGAAGATGTTGTTGATATTGAGTCTGAGGCCAAGACAGATGAGGAGGAGCTTGAGGTGCGAGATGAATCTGTTTATCAGGATCAGGCCGACTTAGAGGGTTCCTTCTTCTAGAGCGCTATACATGCCTCCTTGAGACATACTACTAGGGCAGGCTCCAATGCAACTACAGTTGATAAAACACATGGCACTGATGCCCCGACAAACAGAGTGACTGTGCAGATATCACCCTAGTCTTAGCTTTGAAGGATGATATTTTTCCCTTCCCTCTCATTTATTTGGTGATGCTTTATCATTGTTTAGTTTCATTTGAGAACAATTGCTTCTTTTTGTTTGGTGGGGTGAGGTTTTTGCAGACTTTCCTCTTGTGATTTTGGTATGTTTTTTAATGTTGGTCTTATTTTCTTGATATATATATATATATATATATTTGTGTGTGTATGTGTTTTTGATCATGATCTTTTGTATGTTTTAGCTTGTGGCCCGTTGTTTTGAATGAAAATGGTTTTGAACCAAATTTTAAGAACACTGCCACCTCTTTTATTTGTAATAGTGGATGTTCTTGTGCAAATTTGAGTTTTGGTTGTGATCGATACTTATGACTTAAATAGTGCTCTTAGTTGAACGGAATGAATATGTGACTATAATGAGGCGAAGAAAGTTGCATAAACAATATGTGAACGTTTAGCATCTCCTTGCGAGTAGCCGTTAGGCTAATGAGTCTCTTGTGATGAATATTGCACGCTAGCTAGACGATGTGGAGTCTTGCTCGATACTAGTACCAATGCATTGTATGATGATATTAATTTGAACATTGTATGTTATGACACCTAGAATTATCCTCGTTGGCCTAGTTGATTGACTAATGCAAGCACTTGAAATGATCTTAGGCATCAATTTTAAAGAGTGAAAACAATTTGACAATGTACTTTTGTGGCGAACCTAGTGAGATGTGTGAGCCTTGGTTGAACCCACTTGAGCCTTACCTTTTCCTTTGAAGAAACTTCAACATTAGTGACCTCTCTTTATCCATTCACCCATACCTTTCATGAAGTATGGTTTGTTTGAATAGTCAACTTAGCCCAAAACTCTAAGTTGAGGATGTGGTGAAAAGGAGAAGAAAAGTCAAGAAGTGTGATAAATCCTCATTTGAGTGATGGTTTTGAATGATATGGAACCCCTCCATGTAAAAAAAGATAAAAGAGAAAAGAAAGTGAAAAAGAAAAAAGAATAGAAAAAGAATGAAAATGTTTGGAAATTAAGTAGTGGAAATCGCAAAACAAATGGGGTAGTGGAAATCGAAAAAAAATAGTTTATCCGGTAGTTCATATGAAGTTCAATAATGTGGTGTATTATGAGAATGTTTAAAATGATAAAGACAAGGAGAAAAGTGATGTTCATACAATACTTCATAAAAGTACAAGCTACTAACCCTAAATCACCAAAACTTTACACTCAGCCCCGTTACAAGCCTTCAAAATACCTTTGTGATCTTTAGTGATGTGAAACAAATGTTGATTGGACAATAAGGGCAAACCTATGGGTGAAGTCATATGCAGTTGTTTATCTATGTGAGTGTGAGAGTTATACGTGATTCAAGGACTTTAAATTTTTGAGAAATTTTATGTGATTATGGAATCTTCTTCGTTGTGAGGGAATTTGAGTACAATTATTGAGCTTGAACTTGCATTTGAAGCAAGTATTGTGAACTTAGGCATCTTTTGTAATGGTGAGTCACAATTTGAATCATGGGGTGCACAATGAATTAATCTTTGAGTATTTTGAACCTTGTTGTGTGCAGTTGTGTTGAGTCTTATGAAACACTATTTGAGACATCCTTTTTAAACTATGGATATTGAGTTTTACTCGAAGACAAGAAAAAAGTTTAAGTTGGGGTGTTGATGACTTCTAGATTTAGACTCATTTGGGGCATTGTTTTGATAGCCTAATTTATTCTATAAACCGATGTTAAAGCCTTGATTTTCATGTATGTGGATCACAAAGAAAGGACCCTAACAAGCAAAAAGGAACAAAGGTAGTTGAAGAAGTGGAGAAAGGAGAACATGGTGATCGCCAAGACCACATCCACTACTAAAAAACTGCTAGAAACAACCGAAGAATAAGCGGAAAATGGCATCACTCTAAAAAGCGATGAAATTATCCACAATGTTAGTCGTTTTTTAATAAAAAAAAATTTTTTACAAAAATATTTTTTTTACAAAAATGATGGATGGCATCGCTTAGTGCATCTCATGTTTAGCGGTTTGTGCCAAATATATATATAATAAACAATTATTTATTTTATATAGATAGCGACGCAGTCCGTCGCTATTTATTAAAAATAATTAGTTATAATTTTAAAAATTCCATGCCGTCTATCTCCTTTTATTAATTTTAAGTGTTTAATTATTTTTTAAATAAGTGATGGACTTCAGCTTTATGTCCGTCGCTTCTTTGTAAAAATATCTAGTCAAATATTTTAAGAAAGGGACGCACAATGTCTCTTCATCTGTCTCTTTTTCGTCAAAATGTTTGTCAAACATTTAAGAAAAAATGTGATGGACATAAAGACGTTGTCCGTCGCTTTTTATTAAATATTTAAAAACAGATCCACGACTTTTCCCCATTTCTCCATTTTCCCATTTGTAAAATCTCCTACTTCTCTTCACTTCTCACAACCACCACAACATCTTTGCTACCGCTGGACCCGCCGCCTGCTTCTCTAGAGTTGCAGGACGAGAGGTTGTCGCCTTCCTCTCCTCTCTCTTTAATCTCTCATTCTCCTTTAAGGTTAGGGTAACGCCCCTAAAATGAACTAGCTTGAACTAGAGCTTTATATGTGTCTCATATGTTAATTTTGTGTTTAAATGGTCAATAATGATATATTGAGGAAGCGTCTAAAGTTTGGTGATGGTTTGAGGTCAAACGTTCAAGAATGTCAATGACGTTCGGAAGATGTTCCTTGAAAAGTGTTTGTGTGTCTTAGTATGTTTTGGCGAGTTTTACATTATTTTATGATTAAAATTGATGGTGGGAGTATATATATGGATATGCATAGGGGTTTAACTCCGGGTATGACTCCACCTAGGACCCATGATGGGCCCTAGAAGAGGACCCCTACTCTAACGCAGAATCTGCCAAACTTGCCTAAATCGACGCCCATCATCAGCGGACACTAGTCCAGTCGATGCCCCGTCGTCTTGGGCATATCTCCATACTTTGTGGTGGGGGGATTTTTTCCACACTTCCACCCTCTGAAACAATATATGCCTAGCAGCACGGGTCGTCATCCTATCGACGCCCCGTTGCTAGGGTCCGACGATGGTTGTCCTACAAAAGTTGCTGGAAAGGCCAAGGCTTAGGGTGTTTTGTAAATTCTCCACAAGTTCTTTATGAACCATAGATGATTATTGTAGGGTCTTTTAGGTATTTTATGAGTTTTGAAACACTAAAGACCTAATTTTAGACCTCATTTTTAAAAACATAAAACCCCTCCTCAAGAAGACTCTCTCAAACTCCATAAAAGCTAGCACTCAATGAAGGGCTATAAGGGTAGTGGTGGACGTTTTTTTCATCAAAAATTTTTGGGTTTCTTCTCATTGAGGTATGGTTCTTATCCTTGAACTTTCTTTCATTCAAGGAGCCACTTCTAAATGATTTAAGAAAGGGCTTTTCAAAGTCTAACTTTCTCTATCTTTGACTCTAAGTATGGTTCAAGGATTCAAATATGTTTTTTTTAATGTTAGTTGGTGATTTTAATTTCAAAACCTCAATGAAATCATGTTTATACCTTTTTATCAACTTGTAGCTTATGGAATGGGTTTAATGAGCATTATTAGAAGGTGTTAGAGTTATGGTTTCTTTATGGTCATATTGTGATTTAGCTACTTCCCTAAGGGCTATTTCAATGATGATTTATTGGACAAATTGTGAATAGGTGATGAAATCTTGGATGAATGGTAAGTTGGTTATATTGTTTAGTTCTTATTATGAAATTCTCTTGAATGGTATGGTCCACTTTTGGTTGCGGTGTTTACTTGAAGTATATGAATGTGAATTTACATTTGTATTGTGAATAGGGTAGTGCAGGCACAGTATGTGAAGTTAAATGATAATGATGATGTTCTTGTTGATGTGTTCTATGAAGCTTCTTATGTATTATTTGTAGAGACTATGTCGAAGTGAAGTGTATGTTATGTGAAGTATTCTAGAAACTTTGTCGAAATGAAGTACATGTTTATGTGAAGTATGCTAGTGTGTAATGTATGATAAATGAGGTTATTAATACATTTAGGAATCAATGTTATGAAAATGGTGATTATATGAAAGGTGTGCTCACGTGTAAACACACACACCTGAATGAATGAAACGGGTGTTTTGGGGTGAAAACTCTTCGTGAGTTCAGATGTAGTGTTTAGTAGCAACCTCACTATCTCCGAAAAGCTTTGTAATATAGGTTAAGGGATAGATACCATTTGTGAGTTGAGATTTGGTGCCCAATAAGTTATTCTTTAACCATTAGTAGTGAATGTTTAAGACTTCGTTGGGGAGTCATGCTTAGAAACAAGAGGATTTGAAGAAGGGGTGGTTACACTTCGTGAGTTGAGATATTGTATCCAATGTACCTATTGAGATGAGTACTCCTTGTAAGTAGAGAATGATTTACTTAGAAGAAAACTCCTTATTCCTTAACTATGCGCTCACATAGCTGTTGCTATTGGAGAATCCATGTAAATCCTTATAGAATGACCCTACCCTATGCAAGTGGGATCCCTCATCTGATAGGGGTTAATGTCGGCAATCATGTCTAGATCTCATCGTCTATGTCGGTTAAAGATAATTACCCACAAAGAAATGTAATGAACTAAGTCTCCTAAAGAGTGTACAACTTAGGGTAAGTGGTGGTATGGGACGCTATTTATCCGTTGCACAAGTAGACACTTGAAAGGGGAGTCTTGGTAAATCTATATATATATATATATATATATATATATATATATATATATATATATATATTATATGAATGTGTTATTATGTAATGAAAATGAAGTTATGTGACTTAATGTCTAATGTAAAAAATGTATGTTAAGACTATGTATCGTGTAATGAAATTTGTGAATGATGAATGTGGTGTACCAAAACTCATGGAATCCTGAAGGATCACATTGTGGGAATTGTAGTATGGGATGCTATTCACACATTGCACTTTGTGTAACTTGCAAGTCCACTTGGAGAGAGGCACCTATATGAAGTTCTATATACAAGTATATTTCTCTATTGTCTAGTAAGGGAGTGTGGGCGTGTCACCCGTACGAAGTAAGCCTATAATGGGTAGTCTTAAGGATAACTTAGCTGTGTATTGAAGGGATTCTATAGGCGGTTCCATCATATCTTACTGATAGAATATGTGCCTTCACTTATCAGTCAATGGACCAGGTCCCTTGACACACTAATAAGTATAAACAAAAAGATAAATGCAGTTTTAAACAACACAACGAATTTATGTGGAAACCTCCTTGCTTAAGGGAGTAAAACCACGACCTGTCTTACATGATTTTCAATCGTTTTCACTAATCTTCACAAGCAACAGTGAAACACGATTACAACAAATGTGAGAAGATGTTTTTAATCTGACGTTCAAGCAATAATCTCTATTGCTTAACAAGCCTAAGTAGAAATAAATCTACTCACTAAGCTATCTCACTTAGACAACTTAGAACTTCAACAATACCCACTGATTCCTTTATAGTTCTAGGAATAGTTTACAATGTAAGACCAAGAAAATATATTATTAAAAATCTACACTAAATGCTACAGAGATTTCTGGTGTTGTTTGAATAATTCTGCCGTTTTGTTTGCTGATAGCCTTTGCAAATGTTCTTGAAAAGTTCTTTGTCAAATTGCAAAAATTACTAATGATGTTTAGGAAAGTGAATTTTATATGGACAAGTCACTTTCCTTAAACTCTTTGACATTAATTAGAGAAGTCCCACTTTCTGACGCCGTTGGGAAGAGTGCACCTACTTTCTGTATCTTCTCCAGCTGGCAGTTAACTGGCTTGTCACATTGAGAGCCTGGTACCTTTACAAGGTCCCTGAGTTTGTTTCATCTTCAACACTCAAGTAAGAAACCTGGTACCTTTACAAGGTCCCTGAGTTTGTTTCATCTTCAACACTCAAGTAAGAAACCTGGTACCTTTACAAGGTCCCTAAGTTTGTCAAATCATCAAAACTGCAAATAACATTTTCCCCCTTTTTGATGATGACAAACAATACTCTCAGGCACCACTCCAGCTTTGTTCCCCCTCACTATATTCCCCCACACACATACTCAGCCATTTAGCTACTTACCAGTTTTACTTCCCCCTTTTGGCATCATAAAAAAGATGTATAGTAAACCAATAATGTCAACAGTAATACCAGATAAGATCAAAGCTAGATAGCAATCAAACAGAAAATGAAAAGCATTCACAGTAGATTATAACTAGAACACCAGAGGAATAAGTTAACTAGCATTCCACAATAACATTTAGTACATTAATGTCAAACTGATAATCCAATAACACAAAGATAAGCCACAAAAAAAAGACACAGGGGAGGTTTTTAACAGGCTACGAAGGAGGATGTTGATGAAATAGGGACATGATAATGAGAGTGAGTCGTGCATTTGCAGCATCGTTATCTTTAATTGCCTTCTCCTGTAAGGCAGTAATCTTGGCCTTCAACTCAGCATTCTCTCTCTCAAGGGCTTAAACCACGTAAGTACCAGGTCCATCAGTCTGTGCAGTAAGTAGTTCTGCTTTGAGTATGGCAATTTCGGCATCTTTACCACTCAAACGCATAGTGAACTCTTCAACCTCATGCTTGAGTTGATCCTGATCTTCTGTGAGTTGAGCCATCTTGCTCTTGGGATTGCCTCTCCCTTCAATACACTCACATTCGACCAGAGTACTCTCTGAAACAGTTTGTTTCACCGTCCCAACCTTGCCAACACTGAGAGGAATTTTAAAATGCTTGAATAATTCTGTGAGAAAGTATCCGTATCCCATTCCATGAATCCCTTTCCTCTCGATGACAGTTTTGTAGATGTGCTCAAGCATAAGACCTGGGAGATTCAGAGCTTCGAATCTGCACAACATCTCCATCACAAACAAGTCAGCAGAAGTTGCTGAAGTCCTCTTTTTAGTACGAGAAAGGAGAACTTTATTGACAAATTCGAACACCAACTGGTACTCGCTCTTCATGACCTTCTTAAAAATCCCAGCAACCTTTGTTGTGGGTATCTTAGAAACCTAGGACACAAACTCAGTAGAGCATGTTTTTCCAGTCACAGATCTGGTCCCCTCTCTAAATACCCTGAGAATTTTTGCCAAACAGACACTCATCCAGATGTACAACAATGTCATTTACCCTTGTGAGGATACTCCCATCTTCTTTGAATTGAATGTTATAATTGAATTCGTGCACTTCTTCTTCATAGAGGATAGGAGATTTTCTGTTGAACAGATGTAGCCATGATTGAATTTCTACCATATCATGAAGAGAGTCCATGCTAGGAAGATTGATTATTCCCATATCAAAGACTCTCCCAGCCAAGACGGCTTGCTTTCTCAGGTTGTCAACACCTTCCTGCATGTTGACACTCTCATCACTCCTGTTTTGGGCACCAGGTCCCTGTGATCTCTTCCTTTTTCCTGCAGAACTTTTCTTTTTGGCTTTGTTTTTTCAACCTTCTTCGAATCCTTTGCCTTTTTGTTTACTGACCTTTTCTTCTAACAAATGAAATACTAAAAGCAAATGCTAAAAGAAAGCCCTTCAGAAAGCTAGGAGGCTCACCAACTCACTATGAGTGCTCAACTTGATCAACAAGGCGCCGGATGCTAATCCTTGTTACCTGTGTTTTTATAATTAGATTATGCAGGCCAACAGACATTCGAACATTGAATGTACTAGTGTGCAAGTTGGAATGTTAAAGGCAACATAGTCTTTCAAATAGTCTAAAAGGAACACTGACCTTAGATTTACTCAAAACCTTGAATAACTTAACTCAACATTATGCAATAAAACCTATGCAATATACATAAAGCTTTTAAGGTAGTAGAAAGAAGTTTAGTTCGTTATAGAAAATGCAATCACAAACTCAACTTTACTCATATAATAAATTAATATAGTTTTTATGGGAGTTAATCTAACAGAAAACAACCACTATGAGACTAAGTGGTGATACATCGTCTTGCCCACGCTGCCATAATTGTCCTATACTTTGTTTTTGTATAGAACTCCTTAACTATATGGATCCACTAGTCGATGCTAAAAAGCACTTCGGGAGTCAACTAAAAATTATGATCCTTCACTACCTATGATGACTACATGGTTTATGGAGACTTGAGTTAGTATGAACTCCCAACCCCATATCAGTGCTCAATACTATTTCAAAAAGTGTACATATCTCACATGTTTAAAAATAGAACTTCTTTCTTTTGTTTGAGATAATTACTCAAAAACACAATTAAAAAGATCTCTTGGAAATCGGTATTTCCCTTTCTTATTTAAATGTAAAAAAAATTAAACTCTTTAGAATACTTAGTTCCCTTATAACTTTTGGAGATTGAACTCAACTCTTTACTCTTTGATTAGCTCAAAATTTATGTCTTAAAACAACGTGAAAACGTTTGTGAAAGACTTTTGAAAACATTCAAAACTTATTTTGACTTGATTCATAACTTCTAGACTTGACTTTTAACTTTCCTTGAATTGATTCATGTATTCGAGGTTCATGATCTCATGTTTATTAATAATTTCACGATGTTTAGATGTACCTTAGTGTGTTAGAATCAACTAGATAACACAGTTACACTGCAAAGTAACTAGTACAGAAACACGGGGGGAAATGGGGTGAATTGGAATCCTTGACGCTCTAAGAGGCATGGGGCGCCAGGGCCCAAAGTTAGAGACCCCTCCTTGGTGTTATGAGAGGGGAGATGCCCCATAGGCAAAATATCAAAAAAAATATTATTGGGGCTATGAAAGGGGTTACGCATGTGCCTCCGACTTTTCTTCTTTGTTTTTCAACTCTAAACCCTCTAATATCATTTGGTTCTTTCCCCCAAACACATAGGAACAACTAAATCATCAAACATATGCAAATTTAACTCGAATTTATACCTAAATACATCAACCGATCTCAAGAAACTTCAACCAATATAACCCCCAAGATTTCAATAAAATTTTCATCAAGAACTCATAAGATATACTTTCAAAACTATATAACTTTGCTGAATTGAATCATGATTGGCGCGTGGGTGAACTAACCAATGCTATATGATCTCACAAACCTCATAGGATTGAATCGTTTGTGAAATCCAAAACCAAACTCAAACATTCTTGTCGATTCTTTATTTGTTTTCTCCTTTCTCTTCTATTCTCTTTTCTCCAAGCCCTAGCGCGAACTTCAACTTTTCATAACTGATAAAATCTAATTTTGCGCCAATAAAACTCCTAATAACAAATTAAAATAATTGGGTAAGTAAATAAATAAAATATTTTTCCAAATTGCGGTTTTAGACTTTCTTAATTTAAACATCCCAACTTCCAATGGTCATATCTCACTCAAACAAACTCAGAATTGCGGAAAATCAGCGGTGTTGGAAAGATTATTCCAAGAATTCCTAGGATATCTCGAAAGACACATAACTCATCCTAAGCTAGACGTTATGGTTTCTTGATGTTGACCAAAAACTAAAACTTAACTTCACTTAAACAAATTTTCAGATTTTTCATCCTTTTCAAAATTGGCTATTTTCAAATTCCTAATTTCTTCCTACTTTTTTCAACTTTCGTGATGTTACAATATCTTCCCCTCGGGAACATTCTTCTTTGAATGAGATTACTCTTACTAGGCTTAGAGTGCAATATAAAACATGCACTTCGAACACCCAACAAACACAATGCAATAAGGACATGCCACTTATAAATTAAAGAGTGCTAAGAAGAGAATTTGTACATTGATCTAGAATTTCTCTGGGGTAAGAGAGATGTGGATATTTCTTTTTCATATATTTATCAATTTCCCAAGTAGTTTTCGCAACAAATTGGTTCCTCCAAAGAACTTTCAATTATGCTACCTTTTTTGTTCTCAACTTGCGAACTTGTCAATCTAGAATATGAACCGGAATCTCCTCAACTTGTGAACTTGATACCACTGTCTTCAGTTGGTATGATCAGATCCACTCATCACCAAAACTCCTCTTTTCGTGGGATGCATTAGGCAAACTCTCAGGCGTGCAAGCCTATGCACATATTTTTCTAGTTCTTTCTTATCTTCCTCCAATGGGCAGCACTACTAATTGACAACCTGCTCAAAGAATCAGCAACAAAATTAGCCTTACTTGGGTGGTAAAAAATGTTGATGTTACAATCCATGAGTAATTCCAACCACCTCATTTGTCTGTGATTAAGATCTTTCTGAGTAAACACATACTAAATGCATTTGCGATCTTTCACCACCCACATGTACACCATAGAAGTTAGGGCATTCTTAGGTCGCTACATGGAAAACGTTACCTCATGGAGGTCTTTTTGAATCCTCTTAGACATATTTCATTGCATATATACGAAAAGTAACGCGGAATTAAAAATTTTCTTTCAAAACATAATGCGGAAGGCATTTCATAAAATGTCTAACATATGTCTCAAAATCCATCTATGACATCATGAGTACAATAGTCTTGGGTCAAAGCCCATAAAAGTCTAAACATAGAAAAGAATATAAAAGACAACATGGTGGCGGTGTCCTCGGATGCTCTGGGGACTCACCAATCTTCTCTTCTTTGAAACATTGGAACTCTGCCCTTCAAAGAAATTCGATCTTATCAAGACCCTACATGGAAACATGTAGGCAGTATGTGTTAGTACGATATGTACTATGTATGGAAACTATCATCCAAGCATAAGATATCTCAAAGGGTTAGTCAATAATAGGCATAATCATGAGAGATAAAGATATAAGCATAACATGAATAACAAAGCATATTAAAGCATCATAAAACATATAAAGTTCATGCTTAACCTTTTTTGTCCTTCTTACTCAAATGAACTACTCACAAAGCACCTCCAAGTATACTTGGGCAAGGTTAAGGTAGCATCCCGTACTACTACCAAACCTAAGTGCATCTTTTTGGTCATTCTTGATCATAACTCACTTTCATAATTAAGACTTAGTTTCATCATATCATATGAGCACTAGGACCCTATCCACCCCAAAGCATACTTGTGCAATGCATGTGAAGCATCCCATACTATCTCACACACTAAGCATATCTTGAAGTCTCCCTATCTTGTTTCATGTCTCTTAGGAATAATCAAATAGACCTACTTCGTATTAACAAGGAACTATCATCTTAAGTCAGTCATGTCATGTCATGCAATGCAACTATAGTCATCATTCAAACTAAGCATGCATTATGTAGTGGTCATACCAGAGGTAGCTTCAATTCATACTAGTGTCATGTGTGGAGTGCATCCCATACTACCATCCATACTAAGTTCTCCTCTAGAATATCCTACTCCAAGCTAACTTGTCTTGTAACCTTGTCTACTAAGCTCAACATACTACCATAGTAGACCTACTACCATGGAAAACATCTCATCATACTATCCAAGCTAACTGAAGGAAGGACAACCATCCCAACCACCATGCAACCAATCATGTAGACGCAAGCTAATCATAGGGGATCATGAATCCTCAACCCTAAGCTACCATGAGAAACTAATCTCCAGCTGTTCCATGCAATGCATTTTACATGCAAATCAAGCTACCATGAAATGCACCTTGCATGCAAGTCAAGCTAACATTAGGAGAGTATAAGACTTTCCCCTAAAGCTACCATGCAATGGTTTTGCCGTAACCAAGTCAAGCTAACATGATCATGTATCCTTACAACACAAGACCAAGCTAATCAAGGGATAGCTTTCTTCCTCCATCCCAAGATAACATAAGAACCACCATCCCAAGATTCCATGATATTTCAACACCTCAGGATACCATGTATAATTAAACTCAAGCCTCCTTGAGATATACTATCCCAAGCGACCCTTGAGACCTATCGTCTCAAGCTATCATGTACTTGGTATTATCTCACAAATCCTTCTACATAAGAAGTGACCATACAACTCATATTCAAGATAATCTTAGTTTACCAGGCATTTACTCATTATAAGTTCTTAAGTTAACCTAGGGTTCATCTATGTGAGAGAAATTGTTTCTCCTGATCATGTTCATGTCTAGGTGTAGAAAACATCATCGCAATCATCCTCATCATGACTTTACCCCCAAAACCCAAACATTAATGGCATAACAGTCCATGAAAAATTTCTAACTTTAATTCATTATGATCTATGTTCAATTTCATGCTTTCTTTATTCAATTAAATCATTAGAAGGTAATTCTAGGTATACATGATCACATAGGTTCAATTCAATCTTTACAACTAAAGACCAACCTAGATAAATTAAGCCTAGTTCAATTCATATCTAGGTGATTCAATCATGATGAAATAGTAGAAAATACAATTGAATTAAAAAGATCAACATAAGCCGTCATCTAGCCTTTAAAGGCCTAATATCACCATGATCACCTTCAAATTGAATTAACACAATTCACCATGAAAACATTACATAATCATAATTTAAACATCATTGAATGTTACGCACTAGATTGGGATCAAAATCAAGTCTTACCCATAATATAATCACAACACTCTGTAGAATGGAGTTCCTTGGATTCACAAGTGAAGAGAAACTAGCGGGCTTCATGGATGGAAGAATCCATGAATGAATAAGATTCACATACCTTTGATTGAGACATAAACCCAGATTTAATCCTTGGTAAATTCTTCCTAAAGCAACCTCCAATTTCTTTTTTTCTTCAATGGTTGTTTTGGGAGAATTTTGGGAGAGAAAGGTTTTTATTTGGAGTCTAGGGTCTTATTGGCTATTTTACTACTTATATACTCTTAAAATACCTAAAATAACCACCAATCATTAATCCTTTAGGTCCCCAATAGACTCCTGAAACTATTGGACCATTTAACCAATTCTAATTTTACTTATAAACGACGCGACTAAATCTCGGAGTTTACTATGCGTCGCAGAGGCATTTTCAATTCTTCATTTTTGGAAACTTTTGGGACAAATTGGTTTGTGATGATTCTGCGTCGCAAGACAAGATTTTTCCCACTTCAGTGAGATCTAAGCGACGCACAGCCACTGCCATATCTTAGCTGGCGCGGCATCTTGCATTGGCCATGTTTGGGTCCTCTATTGGGACACTTAGGTTGATTCGTGAGGCATCGTTCTTGGGTGTTTTGACCCTTTACATGTTCATCTATGAGTAGTAACAATCGATACTCAATTTCACCCTCAGACAATCCTCAAAAACTCTGCTACAAAATACTACAACACACTAGTTAAACATCGACTAGTTTCCGAACGTCTTAGACGTTTGACCTCCAAAGTCTTCCAAACATTATATACTGACTATTAACACTATTTTTAGCCATTTTAGGACCTTTTAACCTAATGACACTCATGTTAGTCTCTATATACACCTAAATCACATTTGAGGTGTGACACGATCGATGTGTACATCTGCATGAACACCATAAAGATAATGGCGCCATATTTTCTAACAAAAAATTACGGCAGCCAACTTTAGATCATGGGTTGTGTAGTTCTTTTCTTAACTTTATTTGCCTATAGGCATAAGCTATAACCTTTCCATTTTACATCAATAAGCAACCCAAACAAACTCTAGATGCATCAGAATACACCACAAATCCTTGAGTACCTTCTAGTAAGGCAAAAACTAAGTGAAGAAGTCAACCTCTTTTTCAATTACTGAATGCTTTTCTCACTAGATTTAGACCATTGAAATATATCTTTCTTGTGAGTCAACTTGGTCAAAGGAGATGAAATGGATGAGAACCCCTCCATGAACCTTTTGTAATAACAAGCCAAATCTAAGAAACTCCAAATATACTTTGGAGATGTGGGTCTAGGACAATTTTGCATTTACTCTATTTTCTAAGTATCAACTTGTAAAAACCCGAAATAAAATATGCTAAGTAATGTACTAAGGACCCTAAAACCAGCCAGCATAGCACCCTAGGTGTACTCGCATGGACCACACACCACCGGATGCATTAAACCCTTGAGGGTGAGGACTCCCAGCAACATGTGGGGAAAAAGGTCCCACGACTCAATACGTGTGGAACCAGGTCCCCAGACCTATACACTCCTCTAGCCAACCAACTTGGTGAGTTGGTTGAGCAAGGTGGGCTCAGGTTAGACAAGGTTAGGACCCTGAATTTGAGTTTACACCCAAGTGTATCCAAACCGGACTTGAAAGGGACAACCTTACGTTTGGAGGGTCTAGGGGTAAAATGGTCTTTCCTACGCCAAGGGTAACGTCGTAATTTCTCATAAAGAATTAATTAATTTATTAATTAATTTAATTAAGTGGTCGGTTTGGGTCGGGTCGACCCGAGATAACCCATTTTCGCGATAAGGTTCCACCCGGTTTCGAGCCTTGGTGGGAGCATCGATTAAATGGATTAATTGGTGATTTAAAATCTGATTTTTTGTAAGCGCATAATGGTAACATATGATTCAATTAAATCAGATTTTACCATTTAACAAAACCTTATTTGACTAAGTCCTAAACTAAACTCCTAATCCTAGAAAAATTATCATCTCTCACGATCATCTCCAACACGTCTCTCCACTTGTCTTTTTCACATTTTCTCTCTGTGCCTAAAAACTACAAGAACAGAAATTTTATTAAAGTTATTCAAACTTGAAGAACTCACATGAAAATATAAGAAAACAAGCTAAGTGAAGACGTTAGGCAAGAAGGGGAGATTTCCTTCGACTTTGGTGTTGAGGCTTTCGGTGTTATACATGAGTTTGGAGGAGTTCTTTGGGCAGTAAGTTCAAGGTTTGAATGTCATAAAATATATGGGTTATCTTAATCTTGGTCCTTTTCCCAAGAGACCCCTAAGATTCAGATAATTCTAATCCGAAAACTTAGATTGTTTCCCCGTTGCATGTCCCTGTCACAAGCTCCCATTGATTCGTAGGTTGGGTATGTTTTCTGGTAGACATTAGGCTTGTAATGTGTTTTGGTGATGAATATGTTCATGAATGTGTGTTTGGAACCGTATGAATGAAAACCTATGTTTTTCAAAAATATGTGTATGTGTGTGCAAAGTTAGCCGTGACGATTACCTTCGATTTGAGGTATGTTATGGTAGTATTTTTACGTGCACAAACTTATGTAAATTGTGATGTTCACATGAAGTGTAATGTGTCTAATTTGAGTGAGAAACTCTTGGCTAAATTATTCCATAAAAATGCACATAAGACGTTCTAAATGAACCATCAGTTACCATAAGAACTAACGTGTTACGTTGATAGAAAAGATGCTGAAAAACTACAAAATTTTCAGCTACATATTGATGAGTTTTTGTCAAGTTAAAGTGGTTTAAAATGGTATGAATAATTAATTAAATAAGTGAGGTCATTGAGGATTGAACCTGTGAGCTCACTTTGTTAAAAGTCATAGAATAATGTAAGTTAAAAACAATGTGGTAAGGGGGATTCGAACCGTGACCTTGACAGGAAAATGAAACTATGAAAATAAAAAATGAGAGGAGTGGGATTCGAACCCAAAACCTCTCGGTAAGACTTAAGGAATTAAAAGAAAATAAAGGCAGAGGTTTGTGGGGATCGAACCCACGACCTCTAAGATGATTAAGGGAATGAAAGATAAAAATAAAGGGAGAAAGTGGGTATTCGATCCCATACCCTCACGGTCAACTCGGAAAAGTCAAGGAAAAAGAAGATAAAAGAAATGAGGTTGTGGGGGATAGATCCCACAACCTTTTGTTCCAAGATGAACGAAAAGGAAAAAGAAATAAAAAAAATAAGGGAAAGTAAATGTTGGCGTTGGGGCTCGATCTCGAGTCCCCAAGCCGAAGTGAGGTTAAGTCAAAAATAATTTAAAAGACAAGTGTTAACCAAGGTATTCGAAACTGGGTTCCGTTGACCAATCTTCGTATTAATACATAATTAATACGTGAATAAATGTTCAATGTGATGCTGCCCACATAGATAGAAATAGAGATCTTGGCATACATGCAAGATGCATAAGTCTTGTACCACATAATCTTATATGAATCACTTAAACGAACTATGAATGAAGCCTCATGACTTGTATGTATAGACCCATTAATCTAGCATACGTTTAAAAGTAAGTGAACCTAATATGTATGCAATGAAATAATGAAATCCTAGGAGGGTTAAATAAGAGTGTGAAACACGCTAAATGGCCAAGTGCATTGGCATATGATGAAATGAACATTCACGTAATAAGGGGTGAGTAATTATGAAGAGCAAATGTGCTAAAGGTGATGAATGTGGTGACAACATGATAAGAGGCTAATGTCAAAGATTAGAGCAATCTCAAATGATCCTAAGGAAATGTTACCAAAATATACTCACCTATGAAAGTGTAAAGTTAATGAAGGGACCAGTCTCTATGAACACTCTAATGAAAGTATTGAGATTATAATACACTTAGTACTAATGATGAGATGAAAAATCATCTATTGAGCTATGATGTTCTCATACTAGAAGCCAGCTTTCATGATGTATGAGTTGAATGTAATGGAACTTTATGCTGAGCACCGATAGACTAGCTATGAGCGGTGATGCCTTCTTTCGGGAAGGGCGGAGGTTCACGTAACTCTCATGAGATGTGACTGTCCGGCATGCCGGGTATGGGTCTCCTGATATCTCCTAGTCTTTCAACCTATACTGACAATATAGGATTTGGCGGGGTTCAATTCCCATGTACGCTAGCATGTTTTTGGTCACTTTGGCCGGTGATTCCACCTCTTTTCCATGTAGGGGAGACACTGGATTTCATGATGCTCACATGAACTATATCGGTTAAAGTTAAAGTTTACCATGAATGCATGAAGCCAGCCTCAAAAGATGCACGTAATGAAATGAATGTTATCAAAGGTGTTATGATAGGATAATCAAGCGGTGATCTAGACTTAAGTAATGAGACTAGGTCATTCTTTATCATTGCACAGTGCACCTGATGAATGTCTTAAACTACATCCTATGTATAGCTGGTGTTTACACTAGCTTATGAATGTATAAAGTGAAGTACGTATTAATGAATGAAGCAGACTATGTGTTTTCTAAAGAAGGCTCCCTAGTTGAGGTCCCATATGTTGAGCCCTCATTTTGGGAACTCCTAATGTCAAGTCCATGATTCCAAGGTCTCATGGCATATCAAAGAATGATGTGAACTATGTGATATGATATGTGAATTATGTTATGTGCTGTTTGCAAAATGATAAGTATGATGATGCATGTTACTCTCATGGCATGACTCTCCTAATACGAAATTGGCAAGTCCACTAACTTGAATTTTCATGATTCATATTAATAGGGAAGAGATATTCTTAATCATGCATGTCCTTGGTGTGTGCTTGAATATACCCTTACTTAGTACAAGTGGGTACTAATCTCATACAACTCTACATTTTTAAGTGCAGGCACAGGTGGATGTTAGAGCTTACAGGTCGACGTTGCATCTATCCGGACGTGGAGCTTACTTCCAGACTTGATAGGCCCTCATGCTTTAGAGGATGTCTACCATTATTATCAATATTAGATGTAGGCTTTAGATAGTTGAGCATGTTCCGCTAGTGTTTCATTTCATAGTTTGTATTGGTGCCGTTTTGGCAAGAATATGTTTAATGCAAGTATGGAACTATTTATTTCATTTGATGTTCTTAATATTAGTTGGTTGATTGTGAATGTTTATGAGTTTTAGTAGAATGTCTTATATGAATGTTAAGTAACAAAAAGTTCAATTTTCCGCTAAAGTTAACCTAGATGAAGTAACGATGACGTATGTAGGCTTGTCAGCGACCTCTGACAGGTTAACGACGCCAGTCTCATCTGGGGTCTAGACTTCGGTCGTGACAAAGTTGGTATCAAATCAGTAGGTTAAATTCCGAGGATAATAAGTTCACATCACCCACATCGAGTAGTTTCTAAGTCATGGTAGTGAAGTGCACCACTATCATGAATTAGAGACTACATGATGCGTAGGAAAATTCCCTTCTTCTGATCTTATCGTGCCTTTTCCTAATGTCTGGTTTCTTGATGTTATGAGCGTGTCTAACATCAATCCTTGTTCTTTTAAGAGAATTAATACTAGGAGAAACATTGGTCAGAAGAGACGAGGAGCAGTTGCTAGAGGCAATCAGGTTCCACCCCAGGCTCCAGCTGAAGGAGTGGCTATGCCGATTAACTCAACTGGGTTGACTGATGCAGAGGTGCGGGCATCTCTAGCCCAGATGGCATAGTCCATCACTATGCAGGCCCAGGCCATGACTGCCCAGGTCAACAGGCATAAAGTTGAGAGGGAAAACCCATTGGTACGTAGCATGGCTGACATGCTACGAGACTTAATGAGGATGAATCCTCCTTTTTTCATCGGGTCTAAGACTTCAAAGGATCCCCATGAGTTCATGGATGAGGTACACAAGATTTTAATGGCCATGGGGGCCACAGATACTGAGAAGGTTGAGTTGGCTTCCTATAAGCTCAAGGATTTTGCACAGACTTGGTGCAAGATGTGGCAGGATAGCTGAGCTTTGGGCGGAGTTCCGGTCACTTGGGAGCTGTTTAACACAGCCTTCCTTGAGAGATTCTTCCCCAAGAAGATGACTGAGGCCAAGGTTGAGGAGTGTATCAACCTTAAGTAGGGATCAATGATAATCAGGGAGTATTCCCTGAAGTTTGTTAAACTATCCCTTTATTCTACTTCCCTTGTATCTAACAGCAGGGATGAGATGAGTAGGTTCCTCACATTAATCACCAGAGATCTGGAGGAGGAGTGTCAGGCTGCGATGCTCCACGATAACATGGACCTCTCCAGGTAGATGGTGCATGTCCAGTATGTGGAGGACAGCTGGAAGAAGATGGGAGTCTGTGATGCTAGGAGGCCTAAGCCTCATGATCAGGCAGGTCCTAGCAATGTGGGCAATAGGAACATTTTTGGCATCTGTGAGCAGCCCCGATTTAAAAAGGGGCAACAAAGTTCAGGGAACTCTAACTTTTAGAGGGGTACAATACCAAGAGGAGGCAGACCCGAGCCCAAGAAGGGCAATGGAGGTGAGATGCAGCATCCCAAAAAGGACTGTGCTAAGTGTGGCCGTTCTCACAGTGGAGACTGCAGACAGGGCACTAATGCCTGCTTTGGTTGTTGTAAGAGCGGGAACATGGTTAAGGACTTCCCACAGAAAAGAGGCCAGGCTGGAGGTAATGCTCAGCCTAGGCCTAATCCAAAGGGTGCAGCAGCAGCCGACCCTCCTAAGTGGAACAGGTTCTATGCCCTTAAAGGAAGGGAGGAGCAGGAGAAGTCCGCTGATGTGGTCACAGGTATGGTGCAAGTATTCTCAACTTCTTTTTATTCTTGATCCAGGGTCTACGCACTACACCATTTTCGGGCTACAGCAACACCACGTAAGTGTAGCTTAAACTAGCAAGAAGTGTGGCCTTTGACAAAAGGCTACACTTTTGGACATTCAGCAACACTTTTTAGGGGCTGCCCAAAAGAAGCGTAACCTTTGACATTAGGCAACACTTTTTAAATGTTGCCATCTTTGGCTACACTTATAAAGCGTAGCCAAATAGGTATAAGGGCACGCTTTGAAGACGTGCATTAGCAACACCTATTTTTTGTTAGACTACACTTAAAAGCGTTGCCTTTTCAGATTTATTGGTCACACTTAAAAAGTGTTGCCTTTTATTGGTCATCTATTGCAACACTTTCAAAGTGTAACTTTTTATCTACCTAGAGCAACACTTACAAAGTGTAACTTCAACATTTATAAGCCTACATGTAGCACAAATATATATAATATATTTACATACATACAAGTGACCTAAAACACAAAATGAACTAATTAATCATTAAATTGAAGCTATATATTTCAAATAAACTTCGAGAAATATTTCATGTACAACCAAAAGATAGTATGTGTTGTGTACATACCCATACTTATACATCAATATTCTAAATGTGTACACAATAAATCAAATATGTATTTAAACTTTTACAATAGTTCAAAAACTCTTCATCATCCACTTCAAATTTGATCACCTCCATTTCCCTACACAAATAAGATATTGGCAGTTATATAGAAGAGGTAAGAAGTTCAGATTGCAACAATATAGAGAGGCAAGAAATCCAGCAGTTACAGAAAATTAGATTGCATCTTTTGATGTTCAAAGTAGATGCCTACTTGTCTTTTGATGTTCAAAGTAGATGATCTTCCCTTAGGTGTCTAGAATTCCAAATGAGTTCAACAACAATGAATAATTGCATTAGGGTTCAAACTTCATAAGAAACAATATAAAATATTTGGTGTTATACAATAACCATGATGCACGCAAACTAACACGAACACTAAAGAAAAAAGGAATTAATGAGGAGACACAAACAATTAGATTCTCCTAATAATTATTTGTTTATTTGTTTGTAGTTATGGAAGCATGCCTTCTACTAGGATGTCAAAAGTTATGGTTATAACATGGATATTCTATATAATAAGAAAGAAAATAGACTTTACTGACAGAAATATTTATATATAGAAGCAGCAGTTACAGAAAACATTAACAACAAATCTGCAGATTGCAGATTCCATACCATGCCAATGTTCTATACAAATGCCAAAAAAACAGTGAAACAAAAGAAGCAAGACCTTAGCTCAATTTAAACCAAATACATTAACAACAACTAAAGAGAGACAAGTCCAGATTGTAGATTACAGCAGCAGCAAAAATTAAAGAAAATTAGATTAGTTTCCTTGTGTAGTTAATATGTTCCACACGATCAAACAAGGAAACTAAATCTGACATAGCAAAACTACACTTCAACCATACCAAACAAGCAAGATGAATAGTGGTCAAGAGAAACAAAACCTTAGCTCAATTCAAACCAAAGCCACTAACAATAAATTACCAATGATGAAATAGCAAAAACAATATATAAGTCAATAAGCAAGATCAAAGATCTGTTATACATACCCTGTGCAAATACGTTTCTGAGTTCTTAGGAAAATCAGAATTGATAACAACGTTAACTGCTTGAATATCAATTCCTCTAGTAAACAAATCTGTTCCATCAAGAAAGAACACAAAATTAAGAAATTTAACAATTAATCAATTTGAAATTTCAGCTGTAACGGAAAGCGTGACGGACCGTCGTAGCCATGACGGTCCGTCCTGCATGTTCGTCATGAAGATCAGAGAAGTAGCAGAAGAAACTTGCAAGTATGGGACGACGGAGTCCACGACGGCCCGTCATGACCACGACGGATGACCACGACGGCCCGTCATGACCACGACGGCCCGTCATGACCACGGCCCGTCATGACCACGACGGCCTCTCATGACTACGACGGCCCGTCGCGAGGTCCACGGCGGCCCGTCGCGAGGTCCACGACGGCTCGTCGTGACCACGACGTCCCGTCGCGAGGTCCGTCGACCCAGTCGCGTTTTGACAGATTTCCAGCAAATAGAGTTACTATCTATACTTATGGCCAAAACGAGTGATGAAATTTGTAAATTTGTAAGTCTAAATTTGTACTTACTGGATGAAATCAGTTCTCCAGCTTCCGTCCTTCAGCTCTTCGAGTGAGGTCTGGGGATACAACAAATACACAATGTAATCACACATGTGAAGGATAGAGTTAATATGCACCGGAAACTATGAGGAAAACAACATTACCTTTCTTCAGGAAGTGAACTGGAACGGGACGAGCAGGGAAACGATCTTCACCAAGAAACTTGAACACTAACAACGGATGAGAATTCCGGGCAGAATCACGAACTCAAACAAAGATTGGGAAAACTGATACGCGAAACGAATTAGAAAATGTGATACTCTTATCGCCACTTGACTCTCCCTGCCTTGAATGTGTTTCTATATATATATTTTAACTATTTTCTTTAGCTGCTCTAAATGTTTTTTTCTCAAATAAATCACAACTTTTGTCCATCCCTAACAATGAAAAAAGAGGTTTATATATGGAGGCTAAAATACGAGCTACACTCCCAAAAATGAACTTATGAAGCTAAAATACAAGTCACACTCCCAAAAATCGTATAAAAACACAAGAATATCAAAACAATAAAGCTAAAATTTAGACTTTCAGAATGAAATTTCTTACCTGATAAAACCTACTCCAACAAAATCTGTTTGAAATTGTGTTCTTCAGTGAGAAACTTGAGAGAAAAGTGTGACAGAGAGACTAATTAGCTTCAATTCATCATCTTGCCAACAACCCAAAAATATTCATTATTTTTAAACACAAAACAAAAAAGCAAACACTTCAGCTAACAAGAAGACTGCTTTAGAACTAACACTTGGCGAAATACGTATAGGAAAAGAGAATCGTACTTGCTCTTCAAAAAATTGTTATTTGGAGAAGACTTGAGATATGAGTTCTTTGATGACTGCAACTCTTCAACTCAACTCTTCAGCGTGTATCAGAAAGGAGAATCGGTTCTTCAGCTATCTTCACCTCTCTTTAGCTTGGTTCATCATCTCTTTGGTTCATCGAAACTCAGGATGGAAATGTGAAGGAGAAAAGCTGAACGAAGAAAGTTCAGTGAAAGAGTAAAGTGAAGTGAAAAAGTTAATGTTTGGTTATTTATTAATGTTTATTTTTTTTGGCCAATAAAAATGGGAGGGAGTGTTAAAAATATTGGAGGGAATATAATATTTGAGTGAAAAATTTTAAGGCAACACTTATAAAGTGTTGTTTTTATATTATAAAAATAGGACATTTTAAAAGTGTGGTCATATATGTAAATAGGTTTTGCCAATTATATCATATTTTAACAACACTTATAAAGTGTATCTTATATTATTAAAGAGTACACTTTTGAAGTGTTGCCAAAATTATTGTAGCTAAAAGTTAAAAATTTTGGCTACGCTTTAAAAGCGTTCCCAAAACTACTTTAGGCAACACTTTACAAGTGTAGTCCAGAATAAGTGTGGTCGTAGGCCTAAAATGGTGTAGTGACGCTTTCCTTTGTAACTCCTTTACTTGCTCTCACTTTTAAGATATTGCCTGAAATTCTGCATGATCCTATAGTGGTTAGTACAACTTTAGAAGAAAAAGTAACAACTGATAGAGTATATAAGGATTGCCCATTAGAGCTATATGCTAAGACTATGTGTGCAGACTTGATTGAGTTACCCATGCATGATTTTGATATTATTCTTGGCATGGACTAGCTTCATAGTTGTTATTCTTGTATGGATTGTCATAGTAGGGTTGTGAGATTTCGTTTCCCTAATGAAGAAGAGCTCGTTTTTGGAGGGGTACAACTCGAGTCATCCTAATCCCTTGATTTCGAATCTTAAGTCCAATAAAATGATGTCCAAGTGGTTATTAAAGGCATCTTGTGAGTGTTAATTATTTAGATCATGACATTCCTTCCATAGACTCAATGCCTGTAGTTAATGAGTTCCAAGATGCATTTACTGATGATTTGCCTGGATTTCCTCCCCCTAGAGAGATTGACTTTGGTATCAATATAGAGCCCGATACTAAACCAATTTCAATTCCTTCTTATAGAACGGCTCCATCTGAACTCAAAGAGTTGAAGCTGCAGTTAAAAGGTCTCACTAATAAGGGTTTCATTCAGCCGAGCATATCCCCTTGGGGCGCTCCGCTGTTGTTTGTGAAAAATAAAGATGGTACCCTTAGGATTTGTATCGATTATCGGCATCTCAACAAAGCCACTATCAAGAATAAGTATCCACTTCCCATAATAGATGACTTGTTTGAGCAACTCCAAGGGTCTAGTTTCTTCTCGAAGATTGATCTTCGTTCAAGATACCATCAGCTCAGGTTTAGGGATGGAGATATCCCAAAAACAACCTTTAATACGCGTTATGGTCACTTGAATTCCTAGTTATGTCATTTGGTCTCACGAATACAGCTGTTGTATTTATGGATCTCATGAACAGGGTCTTCCGTGAATACCTTGACTCTTTCGTCATAGTATTCATTGATGACATTCTCAACTACTCTAAGACCAAGGAAGAGCATGAACAACACTTGAGACTAACCTTACAGGTACTTAGACAACATCAGTTTTATGCCAAATTCACCAAGTATGAATTCTGGCTAAGATTAGTGACCTTCTTGGGTCATGTTTTGTCCGATCAAGGTGTAGAGGTGGACCCCAAGAAGAGTGAGGTTGTTAAGAACTGGCCAAAACCTCTTACTCCCACAGATATCCGTTGCTTCTTGGGATTGGCTGGTTACTACCACAGGTTAGTGGAGGATTTTTCTTCCATTACTGCCCCACTGACAGCTTTTACTAAGAAGAAGGCCAAGTTTGAATGTACGGAGACTTGTGAGAAGATTTTCCATGAACTCAAGGACAGACTCACTTCAGCCCCGATGCTTACTTTTTCTAAGTGTGGCGAGAATTACATTGTTTATTATGATGTATATAGGTTTTGTTTGGGTTGTGTTCTTATGCAGGGTGGTAAGGTGATAGCTTATGCGTCCAGACAACTCAAGGTTCAAGAGAATAATTATCGCACTCATGACGTAGAGTTGGAAGTTGTAGTGTTTGCACTGAAACTGTGGTGGCACTACTTGTATGGGGTGCATGTGGAAGTGTTCACAGACCACAAGAGTATCCAGTACGCGTTCAAACAGAGAGAGTTGAATCTACGGCAGCAAAGCTGGTTGGATCTGTTGAAGGAGTATAACATGAATGTCCACTACCATCCAGGTAAGGCTAATGTTGTAGCTGATGCTTTAAGCAGGATGAGCATAGGAAGTACAGACCACGTTGAGGATGAGAAGAAAGAGTTGGTGAAAGATGTACACAAACTATCCAGACTGGGTGTACGGTTAGTTGACTCTACTAGTGGGGGTATTTCAGTTCGTCCTAGTTCTAAATCGTCCTTGGTAGTTGAAGTCAAGAAGGGTCAGGATCTTCATTCTGTTTTGATTGAGTTAAAGGATCCAGTGCTGATAAAGATGAATGAGTCCTTTTCCTTTGGAGGTGACGGCAAACGTAGGTACCAGGACAGGCTGTGTGTACCAGATTTAGATGATTTGCTGACCAGGATCGTTGCAGAGATCCATGGTTCCAGATATTCCATACATCCAGGTTCCACCAAGATGTATCATGATCTTAAGAACATCTATTGGTGGGAGGCATGAAGAAGGACATGGAAGAATATGTGGTCAAGTGTCCTAATTATCAGCAGGTTAAGGCAGAACATCTTAAGCTTGGCAGTCTTACTCAGATTATTGAGGTTCCGACTTGAAAGTGGGAGGACATTAATATGGACTTCGTGGTTGGTCTTCCGAAGACTAGGATACAACATGACTCCATATGGGTTATCGTGGACAGGATGACTATGTCTTCCCACTTTATCCATGTGAACTCTACTTACAGAGCCGAGGATTATGTGAGACTATACATTGATGAGATTGTGAGATCGTATGGGATTCCTTTGTCTACCATTGCACATTGAGGAGCTTAGTTCACTTCACATTTCTAGAAATCCTTCCAGAAGAGCTTAGGCACGAAGGTGAAGCTTAGTAGTGCCTTTAATTCTCAAACTGATGGGCAGGCAGAGAGCACCATTAAGACATTTGAGGACATGTTGAGGGCGTGTGTGATTCACTTCATGGGTCGTTGGGACGACCATCTGCCTTTGATAGAGTTCTCGTATAATAACAACTATGAATCCAGCATTGGTATGGCACCGTTTGAGGCACTGTATGGTAGGAGATGTAGGTCTCCTGTTGGGTGGTTCGAGGTTTGAGAGTCAACCTTCTTGGGTCCAGAGATCATTCATGAGGCCTTAAAGAAGGTCAGGGTGATTAGGTATAGGTTTGATACTGATTACCGTCGGTAGAAGTCTTATGCAGACAATACAAAACGGCCCTTAGAATTTGATGTTGGTGACCAGGTTTATTTGAAGATATCACCTATGAAGAGGGTGATGAGGTTTGGCAGGAAGGGGAAGTTGAGTCCGAGGTATGTTGGGTCATATGATTTCCTACAGCGTGTGGGTGAGGTGGCCTATGAGTTGGCATTGCCTGCAAAGCTAGCTTCTTGTTATCCCGTCTTTCATGTGTCTATGTTAAAGAAGTGCCTAGGTGATCCTGCATTGATCTTACCTGTTAAAGGTTTGGGGGTCGATGAAGACTTGTCCTATGAGGAGGTACCTATTAAGATTTTAGACAGACAGATCAAGCTGCTAAGGAACAAGGAGATTACCACAGTGAAGGTATTCTGGAGGAATCATCTTGTTTAGGGTGCTACATGGGAGGTCAAGGCCGATATGACATCCCGCTACCCTCATATTTTCAGCCCTTGAGTTTTGACTTCCTACTCTTAAGTCTAAGTTTCCTTATCTCTCCATTCTTTGTTTCAATTGCTTGTTTGTAAATAGTATTTATGTTATGTTCTGACTGGCATTACGCTAGATAGTTAGTAGTGTCATTCAGGGAGGAATTCTCCTAAGGGGGGGATAATATAACAACCCGAAATCTAATATGCTAAGTAACGTACTAAGGACCTAGAACCTGCCACCATAGAACCCTAGGGGTACCCGCATGGACCACACCCCACCGGATGGACTCAACCCATGAGGGTGAGGATTCTCAGCAACGTGTGGCGGACAAGGTCCCACGGCTCAATACGTGTTGAACCGGGTCCCCGGGCCTATGCACTTTCCTAGCCAACCAACTTAGTGAGATGGTTGATCTAGGTGGGACCAGTTTAGACAAGGTTAGGTCCCCGAATTTGAGTTTACACCCGAGTGTGTCCACACCGGACTTGAAAGGGGCATCCTTACGTTTGGAGGGTCTAGGGGTAAATGGTCTTTTCCAGGCCAAGGGTAATATCGTAATGACCATAAGGAATTAATTAATTTAATTAAGTGGTCGGTTCAGGTCGGGTCGACTCAAGATAACCCATTTTTGCAATAAGGCTCCACCCAGGTTTGAGACTTGGTGGGAGCATCGATTAAATGGATTAATTGGTGATTTAAAATCTGATTTTTTGTAAGGGCATAATGGTCCGTTCACGTGTGATTAAATTAAATTAGACTTTTACGATTTAACAAAACCTTGTTTGACTAAGTCCTAAACTAAACTCCTAATCCTAGGAAAACTCTCATCTCTCACGATCATCTCCCTCACGTCTCTCCGCTTTTCTTTTTCACGTTTCTCTCTTTGTCTAAACAACCACAAGAACAAAAACTTTATTAAACGTTTTCACACTTAAAGAACTCACATGATAATATAAGAAAACAAGCTAAGTGAAGATGTAGGGCAAAAAGGAGAGATTTCCATAGAGTTTGGTGTTGAGACTTTCGTTTTGGATGTGATTTTGGAGGAGTTCTTTGGGAAGCAAGTTCAAGGTTTGAACAACATAAAAGGTATGGGTTTTCTTACTCTTGGTCCCTTTCCCAAGAGACTACTATGATTCAGTCAATTCTAATCCGAAAACATGGATTGTTTCCCCGTTACATGTCGCTTCCACTAGCTCCCATTAATTCATAGGTTGGGTATATTTGTTGGTAGATATTAGGCATGTAATGTGTTCTCGTGATGAATATGTTCATGAATATGTCTTCGAACCGTATGAATGACAACCTATGTTTTCCGAAAATATGTGTATATGTGTGAAAGTTAGCCGTGACTATTACCTTCGGTTTAAGGTTCAAAAATGATATGTTATGGTTGTATTTTTATGTGCACAAACTTATGTAAATCGTGATGTTCAATTGAAGTGTAATGTGGCTAATTTGAGTGAGAAACTCTTGGCTAAATTAATCCATGAAAATGCACCTAAGATGTTCTAAATGAACCATCAATTATCCTAAGAACTAATGTGTAACGTTGATGGAAAAGATACTGAAAAACTACAAATTTTGCAGCTACATATTGATAGTTTTGGGCAAGTTAAAGTGGTTTAAAATGGTTTGAATAATTAATTAAATAAGTGAGGTCATTGAGGATTGAACCCGTGAGCTCACTTTGTTAAAAGTCATAGAATAATGTAAGTTAAAAACAATGTGGTAAGAGGGATTCGAACCGTGACCTTGACTGGAAAATGAAACTATGAAAATAAAAAATGAGAGGAGTGGGATTCGAACCCACAACCTCTCGGTAAGACTTAAGAAATTAAAAGAAAATAAAGACAGAGGTTTGTGGGGATCGAACCCACGACCCCTAATATAATTAAGGGAATGAAAGAGAAAAATAAAGGGAGAAAGTGGGTATTCGATCCCATACCCTCACGGTCAACTCGGAAAAGTCAAGGAAAAAGAAAATAAAAGAAATGAGGTTGTGGGGGATTGATCCCACAACCTCTTGTTCCCAGATGAACAAAAAGGAAAAAGAAATAAAAAAATAAGGGAAAGTAAATGTTGGCGTTGGGGATCGATCTCGGGTCCCCAAGTCGAAGCGAGGTTAAGTCAAAAATAATTTAAAAGACAAGTGTTAACCAAGGGATTCGAAACCGGGTTCCCTTGACCAAACTCCGTATTGATACATAAGTCATATGTGAATAAATGTTCAAAGTAATGCTACTCACATAGATCGAAATCGAGATCTTGGCATACATACAAGATGCATAAGTCTTGTACCACATAATCTTAGGAAGATATGAATCACTTAAACGAACTGTGAATGAAGCCTTATGGATTGTATGTATAGACCCATAAGTCTAGCATACGTTTAAAAGTAAGTGAACCAAAGATGTATGCCATGAAATGATGAAATCCTAAGAGGGTTAAGTATGAGTGTGAAACACACTAAATGACCAAGTGCATTGGCATATGATGAAATGAACATTCACTTAATAAGGGGTGAGTAATTATGAAAAGAAAATGTGCTAAAGGTAATTAATGGTGACAACATGATAAGAGGCTAATGTAAAAGATGATAGCAATCTCAAATAAGCCTAAGTAAATGTTACCAAAACGTACTCACCTATGAGAGTGTAAAGTTAATGAAGGGACCAGTCTCTATGAACACTCTAATGAAAGTATTAAGATTAATATACACTTAATACTAATTATGAGATGATAAATCATCTATTGAGCTATAATGTACTCATACTAGAAGCCAGCTTCCATGACGTATGAGTTGAATGTAATGGAATTTTATACTGAGCACCGATAGAGTAGCTATGAGTGGTGATGGCTTCTTTCGGGAATGGTGGAGGTTCACATAAATCTCATAAGATGAGACTGTCTGGCATACAGGGTATGGGTCTCCTTATATCTCCTAGTCTTCGAACCTATACTGCCAATATAGGGATCTGGTAGGGTTCAATTTCCATGTATGCTAGCATGTTTTAGGTCACTTTGGCCGGTGATTCCACCTCTTTTCGGTGTGGGGGAGACACAGGATTTCATGATGCTCACATGATCTATGTCGGTTAATGATACAGTTCCCCATGAATGAATGAAGCAAGCCTCAAATTATGCACATAATGAAATGAATGATACCAAAGGTGTTAAGATAAGATAATCAAGCGGTGAACTAGACTTAAGTAATGACACTAGGTCATTCTTTATCATTGCACAGCGAACCCGATGAAAGTCTTAAACTACATCATTGGTATAGCTGGTGTTTACACTAGCTTATGAGTGTATGAAGTGAAGTACGTATGAATGAATGAAGAAGACTATGTGTTTGCTAAAGAATGCTCCCTAGTTGAGGTCCCATATGTTGAGCCGTCATTTTGGAAAGTCTTAATGTCAAGTCCATGATTCCAAGGTCTCATGGAATATGAAATAATGATATAGACTATGTGATATGATATGTGCAATATGTTATGTGTTGTTTTCAAAATGATAAGTGTGATGATGCATGTTACTCTCATGGCATGACTTTCCTAATCTAAAATTGGCTAGTCCACTAACTTCACATTCCATGATTCATATCGATAGGAAAGAGATCTTCTTAATCATGCATGTCTTTGGTGTGTGATTACATATACCCATACTTAGTACAAGTGTCTAGTAATCCAATTCAACTCTACACTTTTAGGTGCAGGCACATGTGGACGTTAGAGCTAACACGTCGATTTTAAAGCTATCCGGACGTTGAGCTTACATCCGTACTTGGTAGGCTCTCATGCTTTTGAGGATGTCTACCCTTATTATATAGCTTAGATGTAGGCTTTATCTAGTGGAGCATGTTCCACTAGTCTTTCATTTCCCATTTCATTTCAGACTTTGTGTTGGTGCCGTTTTGGCAAGAATATGTTTAATGCAAGTGTGGAACTATTTCTTAAATTTGATGATCTTAATTTAGATGGTTGATTACGAACGTTTAGTAGTTTCAGGAGAATGTCTTATATGAATGTTAAGCAACAAAAATCTCACATTTTCTGCTAAAATTAACCTAGATGAAGTAACGATGACGTATGTAGGCTTGTCTGCGACCTTTGAGAGGTCAACGATGTCGGTCTCGTCTGGGGTCTAGACTCCGGTCGTGGCACATATTCAATTCCCTCTCCAGACACAATGTGGCCTAAGAATGCCATACACTCAATCCAAAACTCAGAATAGAAAAATTGGCATACAATTCCCTATCATTTAGAGTTTGGAGAACTATTATGAGATGGCTAGCATGATCTCATTCATCCCGCAAATAAATTAGAATGTCATCAATGGAGACGATAACAAACATACCTAGATAAGGTTTGAATACTCTATTCATAAGATCCGTGAATGTCGTAGACGCATTAGTCAAATCCAACGACATGAATGTCGTAGACGCATTAGTCAAATCCAACGACATGACCAGAAACTCATAATGGCCATAACGAGTTTTAAAAGTATTCTTTGGATCATCACACTCCCTTATCTTTATCCGATGGTAGCCAGATCTGAGGTTTATTTTTGAGGTGGCACCCTGAAGCTGATAAAAAAGATCATCAATTCTCGAAATAGAATACTTATTCTTGATGGTAACCTTGTTCAAATGGCGGTATTCTATGTACATCCTAAGGAAACAATCGTTCTTCCTAAAAACAAGACTGGAATGCCCCACAGTGAGATAATTGGTTGAATGAAACCTTTAACATGAAGATATTTCAACTTCTTTTTAAGCTCTTTCAACTCTGGTGGTGCCATTATATATGGAGTTAGACTGATAGGACGAGTATCTACAAGAATGTCTATGAAAAAATCTATTTCTCTCTAAGGAGGGACTCTAGGTAGATCATCTAGAAATACTTGTGGAAACTCTTTTACTGTTCGAACTGAATGAATAAGAGGTATCTCAACACAAGAGTCATTAACTCGGACTAAGTGACAGGCACATCCCTTGGAAATTAACTTTCTTGCCTTAAGGATAGAAATAAATTGACCCTTATGCACTGTTGAACTACTTTTCCACTCTATGACTGGCTCATTTGGAAACTAAAACTTGACAATTCAGGTCCTAGAGGCATAACAGGCATCAACTCAGTCCATTACAAGAATGACATCAAAATCTACCATGTATAACTCAACTGAATCAGCAACGGTGTCCTTGTGATTGATGGAAATGACAAAATCATGATATACTTGTAGCTAGAATAGACTCCCAAACAGGTTTAGAAACACAAAAGGGTTCATAGAGTTTCTCACGAAGAACATCAAACTTATTTGAAACATAAAGACTCACAAAAGATAAATTTTCTCCTGGGTCTAGAAAAGTATAAATATCAAGATGAAAGAAATTAATGATGCCAGTGACAACATCTGGAGAATCATATTTCTCTTGACGACTAGTGATCGCATAAAGGCGGTTTGCTCCTCCGCCAATACCGGAAGTAGCAGTCTAGGTACCGCCTTGTCTTGTGGAGCCACTAATAAGAATTGGGCTATATTGCCCTGATTCACATTACCTTGTTGATTCTTATGGAACTCTTTCATGAAGTGACCCTATTGACTACACTTTAAACAACCTCTAGAGCCATTGCAACATTTACCTAGGTGGGGTTTACCACACTTAGCACATGAAGGAGCCCAGTCACACTACCCTGAGATTCTGCATGTCTAGCATGAAGAGCTGTGAATTCTCGCTAATGTGCTCACCTTTGTATCTGGGTGCAAGTGCAGTAGAAGATGATGGAGCATGTCCCTTTTACTTTTGCTTAAAGGATGAACGGTTTACATTACTTCTTTGCTACCCGGATTCACTCCCTGCCTTAGGCTTCTTGTTTATAAAATCCTCCATATCCCTCAAGATTTTCTTCCTCAATCTTCTACACATATACCACTAACCTTGCTATATACATGTCACCTATTATCATGGGTTTCTTACTTTCCTTATTCCTAGACGAGGCAACCAAGAACTAATAAACTCATCCATCTCCTCATGTCGGCAACCATCTCTTTCTTTTCTTACCTCACATGGAAAGAAACTCCCCATGAAATCACTCTAAAAAAATTCCAACTAACAATTGGTAATGTGCAATCATGAAGTAGAAAGAGACTTTCTAGAGATAAACTCTATTGCACGAAATGAGTGTGAAAGAAGTGAGACAATATCCTATTTGTTACTGCCTTTTAATTATAGATGTGGCGCGCTTCACAACGATAACTTGGACTCCATAGAAACGGCTTCATAGACTCCATAGAACTCTTGAACTTTGTCCTCTAATACCAAATTTGTCACACCCCGAGCCTACACCTTGGACGGGACTAATACTCGAGAATCGTTGTTGGCCCCAAGTAAACCATTAGCCTAACTAACTTACTCAATGGAAGACTCTAAGCATTGCTAAAATTATCAAATGCAATTTACTCAACTATTTAATAAAATAACTAATAACTTTTAAAGGTTAACATTCAACTAGGCCAAAATGACAAGTCAAGTCTTAACATATGAAACGATAATGTAAAAGAAACTGAACTACTAACTGTCCATGAAGCCTAAAAACAAAGGAGGGATGTCGGTACAAGACCCCCAATCATCCTAACAAATGAAATTCCAAAAGCAAATGAGAATGAGCTCTCTGAAAAAGAAAGGAGGCTCACCCACTGATTCTAAGTGCTCAACTTGATCAACGAGGTGATATATTTTGATCCTGGTTACCGATGTCTACATAATAAGACGATGTAGGCTAAATGGAATCAGTACATTGAATGTATGAGAATGTGAGTTTTAAATCTAAACATAACATAGGCTTGGAAAGAGCCTGAAAGGAGCACTTTTCTTGGCTTTATACAACTCCTGAATAACTTAACTCAATATAAAAAAATTGAACACAAGTAAAGAAACTTAGTTCGTTAAAGAAAATCCTATAACAAACTCAACTTTACTCATATAATAAAGTAATAGAATTTTTGTTGAAGTTTATCTTACCGACAATCACAACTATAAGCCGCTAAGTGGTGATAAAATGTCTTGCCAATACTTCTAGAATTGTTTTATACTTTGTCATCATATACGACGGCTTAACTTAGTGGATTCACTAGTATATGCTAGAAAGCACTTAGGTGTCATCTAAACAATATCATCCTTTACTTTCCATGTTTGTTTCATGGTTTAAGGAGACTTGAGTTAATATGAACTCGCATCCCCATATCAGTTCTCAAATACTACTTCCAAAAGTATACTTAGCTCACATGTTATAAAACAAAACTTTTTTTTTTGAGATTATTACTCAAACCTTAACTTAAAAGCTCTCTTAGAAATCAATGTTTTCCTTTCTTGTTCAAATATGAAAACATTTTTAACTCTTGGGAATACTTAGTTCCCTTATAAATTTTGGAGAATGAAATCAACTCTTTACTATTTTCTTAACTCGAAACATAGGTCATAAAACAAAGTTAATGACTTTTGAAAACTTTACGAACTTCTCTTGACTTGAAGCATAATTTCTAGACTTNATAAATCAATGTTTTCCTTTCTTTATTCAAATATGAAAACATTTTTAACTCTTGGGAATACTTAGTTCCCTTATAAATTTTGGAGGATGAAATCAACTCTTTACTATTTTCTTAACTCGAAACATAAGTCTTAAAATAAAGTTAATGACTTTTGAAAACTTTACGAACTTCTCTTGACTTGAAGCATAATTTCTAGACTTGACTCTCAACTTTCCTTGATTTCATTTATGGATTAAGGTTCATGATATAATGTTTATGGATGATTTCATGATATGTTTATACGTACCTTAGAGCATTGGAATCAATTAGAAAACATAGGTAGGTTTTAAACGAACTAATATTAAAATATTGGGGGGGAATATGGTGAATCGGCGTCCTTGGCGCTCTGAAAGACATGGGTGCTAGAGCCGAAAATTCAGAGAGCACTCGCTTCGGTCTATGAGAGGGGAGTCTCCCTAGAGGCAAAATATCAGAGATTTTTTCTTGGGGCTATGAGAGGGGTGCCGAAACCTATTTCCTATTTGGGAGGAATTCTGGGCAAATCATTAGGAAAGACTTCCAAAAATTCCCTCAATACGGGGACCGACTCTAAGGAAGGGACATCATATTTAACATGTTTGACCCAAACAATGTGCACATGCACCCTTTTGCAATCATCATTCTAGATTCTAGTTATGCCATAAATTGACCTCTACGAATAGAATTTCCTCCTTTCCACTCAACAATAGAGATATTTGGGAATTGAAATTTAACTACCCGAGTTCTATAATCAATGGAACCATAACATGCATGTAACCAATCCATGCCCAAAATTACGTCAAAATTAAGCATGTCTAATTCTACCTAATCAACCAAAGTGACTCTATGATATAAAAACCCTATACGGTCTTTTTTACTACAACTGAGTCAACAACCAAGGTAGGCACAACAAAAAGTTCTTCTAAGATATCGATGACTACATCAAATTTCATAGACATGAAAGGAGTAACAAAACGCAAAGTGGCACTGGGTTCTAACAATACATATACATTAATTTAAAATACTTGTAACATATTGGTAACAATATTTAGAGAGCTCTATTGATCACCTCGAGATTGGAGATCATAGAAATAATTCTTCTTCGAATCATCGAAATTCGAAACAATTGTTTGTGAATGCTTGTTCTCCCTCCCTTGGACCTTCCACATAGGGCAATTCATTTTGATATGACCACTCTTACCACAACTAAATCAAATTTCATGGCCAACTAGGTACTTGCCTTCATTCTTCTTGGCACACTTTTCACAAATAGATCTTTAAACATAAGAGACATCACTTTTTCCTCCTTGTGGCTTAGGGTTAGACAACCTACCCTTGTTGAAACTTGGAGCATTGGAGGAACCTTGGATGGAAAACCTCTTCTTAAACCATGGCTTATCTTGAATTTCAAGTTTACCATTCGAAGAACCTCCATCATTGGACCTTGCCCTCTTGGAGTACCTATTCGTTGTTCTCAGACTAGTCTCCTAAACTTATTGAGAATACACCATTGGACGTGAGACATCCATGATATTATAAGGCATAGCCGCACAACATTCTTCCTGAATTGAATCGTTGACACCTATCACAAAATGACTCATCTCATCTCTAGGATTAGACACCAAAGACGAAGCATACTTGGACAAGTTAGTGACTTTCAATGAGTATTCTTGGACACTCATACCTCCTTGATGGAGGTTGATTAACTCTTCAAATTTGGCCTCCCTCTTTTCCCTAGGTAAGAGTTAATTAAGGAATGCCTTCCTTAAAATCTCCCAACTTATGTGACCCGCTCTTATAGCCCTATTGTCCTTCTATTTAGTGCACCGTGAAAGAGCCACTTCCTTTACTTGATATGCAACTAGTTCACCCTTCTCATTATAGGTCACTCCCATAGCATACACAATCTTATAGACATCCTTTAGAAACTCTTCGGGATCCTCATTTACCTTAGACCCAAAGAACATTGCAGGGTTCATCTTTGTGAAGTCCCTCAATCTCAATGCCATGGTACTTGCACTAAGATTCACACGGGGCCCAACTTCTCGATTACCTTTTCTCTTCATGTCTTGAGATTGTGTAGTCACAGATTTATCTTGAGTTCTCAGTACTTGAGTCAAGCATAGGAAGGCCTCCCTTGTATCTCCAACCATTATAACTGGAGGATTGTCCGAAATTTGTTCACCTTGGGGATATTTCTCATTTTGATGAGCTTGATTGCCTTGGGGAAGAGCTCCCGCATAAGTAGTCTCATCTTACATCCTTCTTGTGGCTGCTCTTGTAGTAGTCATATCCTATATACATAAGAAAAGTAATATAAGAAATGGCTTTATAGTGTAAAGACTCTTGAGGCGCGACCAATGAGTACTAAAGGAAGTGAAAGTTTTCTAAGCATCTTATAGACTCTCTTTTATAAGTATCGCGCGCTTCATACTCATGAACAAGACACTACTAAACGTGGTTCATAAGAAATCAATCCTAAAAATTATCTCAAAACCTTATTCTCTAATACCAAGTTTGTCACGACCCAATGCTACACCCTAGACGTGACACGGAGTACTTGACCCCGAAGGGTTTTATACAAGACCTTAGTGTATTCATCACGACATGAGAAATAAAATAATGCGGAAATAAAAAACATTTTACAATCAGTGTCAAACTCTTTAATAATAAAAAATAGAATATCTAGATGTCGTCTCATAAACAATCTAAGCACAATATAAAATCTAAAATAGGGACCATAGCCCTTTACAATATAATTATCTCATAATATGTAGTACATATGAAGTCGGCAATTCTACTACAATAGAATGAAACATAAGTGGCATCAATGTTTGTCCTCGGATCTTGAGGACATACCAAAGTCTTGGAGAGATCTAGTCCAAGTTTCAACCTTCAAAAAGAACAATCACTTTGCGGAACCTACTCTTAGTAGTAAAAATAGAAGAAATATGGGTTAGCATAAATAATGTAATAAGTATGGAAGTCATGCATAAAAATAATTGAAACATGCAAAAAGGGACTTTCAGTTGAATTCATGCATTTCAAGTTTAAAATTTATTATGCACATTGATACAATACAAAGTAAAACTATACTATGATCAATAGAAGGTACATTAGTATTCATAAATGATATCATTCATAGACGCACGTCATATAATGTTGATAATAGTTCACATAAAATTATACTAGATGTACAACACCTCACAACCTCTTCATAAGTCCACTATTACAATGTGTAAGTGAAGTCCCATACACCCATATGCACCAAGCAAAATCATCAAGAACTCATAAGCGTAGTTCATGTACATTGCAAAATTTATGTTAAATAAAGTCATCACTAACATATTTATATGCCATGCATCCACAAGTCATAAGATTTCATTATTATAAAAAAACTCACCCAAACCTCTCTCAAGGCCTACCTGTGGAATGCCCAAGTGGAGTCCCATACCCCCCACTCATGCTACATAGTACCCCTTAAGTAGTCACAACTAATTTTCATAATTATATTTTTATTTCATTTTCATATAATAGTTCACACTCCTTAACATTTTGGGAGATTTGGAATAAACAACATAATAATATGAGCTACATGGAATCTGGTGTTTGACGCCCACACTAAAAAGAGGTGTTTCACTTTCCAAAGGTGAAACTAACTAAATTAGCATCTAGGTGGATCCCTAGCTAAAGACGTATGTAGGCACATATTTACTAAACAAAAATGATTGCTACTAGAAACTTAGACTCACTACACGTAGAAGGTTTCCATCTCATGAGATAACATATGTATATCGAAAATCGGAACTTGCTAAATGTAGAAGGAACCCATATGAGAGGAAAAAATTGCTAGATGTAAAAGCCTTCATATAATATTCATGTTCACTCGGTTCTAAGAACAATTCCCTTTAAAGTAACTTCAAGTATTTACTTTAATTCATTGTTTATAGAGAATTTACCTGGGCATTAAATCAAAACTACATTATATTAGCTCAATGATTCATTAGGTGATAATGGACCTTCAACCTTAGAATTATCAATATGTGAGGAAGACCTTCACATTACATGCATAAAATGCTCATAAGAATAGTCATATCTTCACCATAATAACACAACTGTAATTATAGGATATCATGCATGTTCATATTGTATCATACTTAATTATATCTAGGGATGTAGGGAAGAGGAACCCTGTCTCAACTCATAACATGTATGACACATAAGCACGTCCACCTTTCAAGTAAATCAACAATTCATAGGTAAGGTACAAGATAATTGAACACCTCCTTTCTTTCAAATGGATGAAACAATTCATACATAGAAACCTTCAGCATAGGTTTCATTCATACAAATCATTCAAGGCTATTCATATACATTCAAATCTTCTTCTTGAAATTAACACATTGAATAGATTAATTACTTGATACAGTACTATAATCAATGTAATATATTAGATTATCAAACTTTATTCATCAATCAAGAAATGCTAGGGTTACATATTGAGAAAGAAGGGGAAAACATGGATCTTTAGGAATTTCCTTTAAAAACCATCAATACACCATATATCTACCCACAATTCAATATATGTAAATAGAAACAATCATATATATACAATAGAAACGTCTTTAGAAGGTGACCCATGCTATTGAGTGAAAATCTAGAAATTGGAAAACTTTGAAAACACAATTTTAGAGGGATCCTTGGGGAAAACTTCCCAGGGGTGAATCGAATTCCATACATTGAATCAATTTCTTGAATATTTTATGAAGAACGCCTTGATATTGGAGCCCTAGCTTGAGTTTAGACCTTGGTCTTCCATGGAACCCTAGAGAGAGAACTTTTGGAGAGAAGTGTGTTTTGATTTTGAGTTGTGAGTTGGAAGACTTGTTTTATCACTTAAACTCCTTTAATAACTTAAAATAACCAATCATCACCTTCCTAACCCTTAAAAAATTTAATTATGAAGTTACTAAACTACCCCCACTTAGCCCACTTAAGGAAGTCCACTGAGCCCATATCAACGAGTCCCCGTTCACGGAGCATGTTCTAAACCACGAACCGTACTCGTCACTCGTGGTTTAAATCAGAGAGGGGTAACTTGAGGTTTTTTTAGGAGAATAAGTTTCAACTCACGAGACCAATCCACGTGGCGTGAACCAGTCCAAGCTCCGTATTGTACACTCTTGGATTGGGACTGTGGCTAGGATGTTTGGAGGGTCCTTGGTAGAAACCAAGTGTTGAATCACGACCTCCATCTATGGGGAATGATTAAACATGTGCCTCGTTTGTTGCCTTTCATGGATAATGCATTTTTGGACATATTTTTAGACCATCCCTTGGGTCCTTCTCATGGACCCTTGGGGGAAAGGGGGGGGGTACTAGGGGAGTCCTATGAACATGTTGATGTATTTAACCTTAGGAATTGGTTTGGAACATCAACGTAGGACTTTGATATTTCATTTTATATTTATTAAGATACTATATTGCATGATAGGCTCTAGATTAGGTCGTTAGATTTTGGGGGTGTTACAAGTTCCCAGTTTCGTAGGCACAAGTTTTAATTTTCATTTGCAACCAGTGTGATGCCTCCCTTCTTTGGTACACAACGTACGGGGCTTTCCCATTTACTATCCACAACAGGATATACCACTCTCGCGCCTAGCCATTTGATGATTTACTTTTTTACCACTTTTTGTATAGGAGGATTTAGTCTTCTTTGATGCCGAACACTTAGTTTACCTTCACTGAATTTTATGAGTGCGAATTCTAGGGGGGGATCTCCACCTGATGGTTTTATTATACCTTTTTAATACCTCCGCAAGAAATTTCACTTGCCAACCAAGTAAGTCTATTGTAACAATAATGGGTAAAGTGTTGTTTGAATCATTTAATAGTAGCTTTCACCATCCTACCAAGATTAACCCTAGTTGATTGTTGCTCAACCGTTCTTCTAATTTCCTATTTTTGGGTATTGTACATGGTGATATTCCAAAAACTATCAATACGTTGTTCTCTATGATCTGATTGCTTTTAATTTTTCATTATTTACTCTATCTTTAATCTCTTCCAACTGATATGAGACAATGTTAGGCAATATCTCAACAAGAGAGACTGTTTTGATTATTGCTAAAGAAGTCTTATCTTTGTATGGAGTCTGATCTTCCTGTACTTGAGAAACACCTTGATATCTTCCTTGTTTCTTTTCTTTGACTTGAGTGGTATCATCAACCGGAAGAGGGACTTCATACTATATACTTGTCTCTATCACTAGAATGCGATTGCTCTAGGCATGTGAACTATATTTATACAAATTATATGTTTTGATTTTAATAAAAATCAACTATATTTATATAAAAAACTGTTGAATTTTTATACATATTATAATGAATGATGCGGAGAAACTCAAACCATAGGTTATGCCTCTCATGGCCAACAAAACTAACCTACGGTTTGAGTGACTACAATCGTTGATAGTTTAGTAACCCAACAAAGGGTTGGAATCATATCCCAAGGGTGCGGATTCAAGAAGATAAAGTCAATTATAATTTAATTCTAATTAGTCGTAGCTAAAGATATTAACGAAAAAAAAACATTGTAAACCAAAGGGGGTGACACAAAAGTGTCAAATATCAATAGGTGTTTTGTTTCAAGTCAACTAAAAACAATAAAAATAAGGAAAATCACGTATGGGAGAAGTTCTTGGTATGTGAACGCAATACAATTTAAGATAAACCATTAGGTACATGCTTTTGATAAGAAATTTGCATGATAATGGTGACTAGGGCTAAGCTTTAGATAGAAATAAGTTCTATCTCGAGCAACTTACCCCGTTTCAAATGCATTCCTCTAGGACAACCATTTGCCGCATGAAGGCCAACCTAGACCTTAACCCACACACTCTTTCGAGCTAAGTGTTCGGATGTGGGACAAGGGCTCAAACTCTCGGGCTGAACCTCATGTCGACCCACTCCTTAGGCCATTAGTCTAGAAGTCTTGGTTTCACGACCTCCCTCTCGGGCAAGACGAAAACACATGAGTGGGTTTGTATTTGAAACTAAAAACACATTAACTTAAACCACAAGAACTCGGTGAAATAACCATTAAGATACGTCTAACCTAAAAGATCCAACAATAATATCAACTTTTATTTGTTAAATCACACCCCAAGAATGGGTTTTTTTTATCCACCCATCAAGCGATAAAAAAATATGCCTAAATGATATTAAAATCAAATAAGTACAAGAAATTAAACCTTGATTTAAGCAAATGAAGAAAATGGAGAAGACCCACATGCATATTGGTGAAGATCAACCTTTCTTTCTTCAAGTCTCCCAAAAAAACCCTCTCCAAACTTGAGAGAAAATATAAGAAAAATAGTATTCTAAAGTGAAAATTATGATAATGTTCAGATCTTCTTAAAATAATAACTAAGGCTAGTATTTATAGCTTTCAAATTAAGTGTTTTAGCGGACCATTCAGCAAGATTAGTCGAGATAGTCGAATGACTCGAAGACTCACACTTCTTTTGTTTCATTTTCGTTTTATGCTTGCCTTCCGCATCTTTATAAACTAGACCATTGGGTGGTATATAGAAACGCCGATTGATCCTTTTATTACCTTTTTGATCCACTTCATTCAAGGTTTCATATGTTGGAACAAAGGGTGGAGTACGTCTCTTCCGCGACTCGCCAAGTGTGCTTGGTGATGCTCAGACTTCAGTTTCTTCATTCTTTTCACCCTTTTTGTTTCCTTTTGAACGTAAGTCTCCATGCTTTCACTGAAAACTTCAAATACCTGAATCTTTAGAGTTGTAATCATATATTGAGAGTAAATAAGCATTATAGGACACTATTTCTATTAAAACAAATCCTAAATGAGTCCAATGTGTGGAAGCATCATGCATCAATAAAAATCCTTCCCCTTCATACAAAAAATGAAAATTTTGCAGAACTCTTATGTCAATATCCACAACAAGGTGCCTTTTCATACTAGACAAAAGCATGAATATGAACAAATTCAAGCAAGAACATGGACAAGTAATCGGATGTGGACTTGGGGAAAATAGTTTTGCCTTAAGCAGGCTGTTATTTTTCTTTTAGTATCCTAATCTTGGTAGCCCAATTTATAGGTTTCAAAATGTTTGAACAAATACAAGAACCCACAATTTTATAAAATCACATAGATATTGAAAAGCATGTTTAAAAATTTAGATGTACCTTGATAACTACACACTAGCTTATGTCTTAAAAGCTTGGGGATGAATGAAAAGTTTTCATCTTGGTGAATTGATTCATGGGAAAATCACGAAATTAGGGTTCTTGATTTATACTTTTCTGGTGTAATATTTTAATTGTTTTCTACACTTGTTTTCACAATGTGGAAGTGGTACGATCATTTTTATGCGATTTCTTGTAATTGTATTCTTTCTTGGACTATTTTTGACTTGTGGGTAAGCAAAAAGAATGATTTTTGATGAATGTTTAGTAAAGAATAGAGGAGTTTGGGGGTGTATGAATTTTTAAGTACAAAATGATTGTTTTAAAGAAGGGTTACAATTGTTTAGAGAAATACAAATGTGTGGAATTAAACCAGATGAGGCTATTCTTGTTAGTGTACTTTATGCTTGTGCTGATTTGGGTTGCCTTGGTCATATAAGGACATGGATGCATACATATGTTAATAAGTTGAAAATGAGATCGAGTATTAAGTTAGAAACTACTCTTAATGATATGTATGTGAAATGTGGTTGGTTAGATATAACAGAGAAGTGTTTGATGAAATGCCTAAAAGAGACCTTATATGTTGGAATGCTATGATATCAGGATTTTCTGTGAATGGAAATCGTTTAAAGGCCCTAGAGTTGTTCAATGAGATGCAAACATTCAGGATTAGACCGGATGATGTTACGTTTCTTTTGATTGTTACAGCATGTAGTTATGCAGCTTTGGCATATGAAGGTATAAATTTGTTGAATTTCTTGTGTAATGTGTATCATATTGAGCCTAAAGGTGAACACTATGGATGCATAATCGACGTTCTAAGCAAAGCTCGCCTGCTTGAGGAATCAAGAAAGATCGTACAAAACATGCCTAATTCGAGTGTTTCTTCTGAGGAAGCTATAGCTTGGAGAACATTACTGTCCTCCGGAAATCAAAGACTTGCTGATTTGGTTGAGGCTGCTGCTGAGAGAATTGTGCAGTTGGAAAGGAATATACGTTCTACTCTCGAACATTTATGTTGCAGCAGGTAAACATGATGATATTAGAAGGATAAGGAAGAAGATGAAAAGCCAATACATAGACAAAGTACTAGCTCGCAGCTCACTTGACATCAATGGTGTTGTTCATGAATTCATTGCATCATGCAGGAGAGAAAAATCATCCTCAATTGGTTCAAATCCATGATGTTTTGGAGACAAGTAACAATCATTTAGATAACAGTACACGTATCTTAAATGGTTATGATCATTGATCTACATGTACTAGTTTATCAATTAATTTTCTGCAATTTGGATCCTTAAAACTGCTTTGAAACCAAAATAAATAAATCTAAACGACGTGAAAAAATATAAAGTTGTTAAAAGTAATGGGAAAAGCTTAGAGGATTTTTTTATAACACGCAAAATCAATACCCTATATGCCTTGTATAAACAGATCAGTGTCACGCCACGTCACATCGCAGTCAAATATTGCATTCGGATAGGGCAGAAGAGTCTAGAGTTTTGTAGAGATTTGCGGAGAACTCTAGAATCTTTTAGATTAATCAAGAAGGCTATAGAATTCCTTAGAGTTTTCTAGAATAACTTAGATAATTTCCACGAAAGTCTTAGAATACTCTAAATAGTGTAGAGAATTCTAGAATAGAACTAAAGTGTAACTATTGGAGGAAGTAGTATATATAGAGGGTCTCTCATTTGTAAATCATCCATCCAAGTTTTAATAATATTCCAAGTAGTAAAAATCCTTCTTCCAAAGTTCTCAAATATTTCTATGTTTTCCTTTTATTCTCTTAGCGATCTTAGTCTTAAAGGCTTTCTTGAGCTTACAAGATCGTGAAAGATTCATGAGTAAGTTTTCAATTGCCGCATGAATCTTCAGTGAGAACTCTAAGTCCGTGACATGGGGCTTTAATGGTTGTTAAGGTCCATAGATTCATGTAGTGGACTAAGTGTTTGTATTGTATGAAGAAAACCGTTTTACATGGAAAATGTTTTCCTAAAATATCTTTTCTTGAAAAATAAGTAGATTTTTTACTTGTTTTCTCATTTTGTTAGTGAGTAGGAAATATTTTTCGTAGAAGATTTTTAGTTTTTGATTTATTAATGAAAAATATTTTTGAGAAATATCTTTTATTTTTACTAGAGTAGAAAATAATTTTTGAAATTGAAAATATTCTTAAAAAGAAACTTAATATTTTTATTTTGGGGGGGG
>NC_028641.1:45320131-45350726 GCF_001406875.1 Solanum pennellii | reverse complement strand
GTGGGGGGGGGGAGGGGGTGGTCGAGGATAGAGGTAAAAAAATAAAAATTTGAAGTTGAAAATATTTTTTAAAAACAAGCTTTATTTTTGTTTTGGTGGAATGGTTTGACGGTAGAAAAAAATAAATGGATTTTTCCAACACAAAATAATGTAACTTGAAGTTGGAAGAGAGTTTTGGAAAATGTTTTCCTTATGTTTTGAAGGGAAGTAATTTTTTTCTATGATGAAAAAAATGTTGCCCAAATCTGCTTGAAAATAAATATATATAGCACCTATAGTTAGATGGCACAAAGGAGCTATACATACAACTACACATATTTTTTTCACTTTTTTTTTGTATAAGAAGAATAAATTTATTTTTTTATAATATTTCCTTTGTATATATTTATGTGTCGTCCTTAATATAAGTAGATGGTATCTAATGTTTGTCATTTCAGTTGACTAGTGCATAACATATATTATTCTTCCTATTTTACCCTTGAGAGATATTAGGTTTGAAAATATAAATTTATCTATGAAAACTAAATTCATATTTTTAACTAATCAAAATAAATCTATTTGTGTTCATTTATTGAAAATTTGATTTCAAGGGAATACTAATGTAAGGTCCCTCAAAATGAACTAAGGTAGCTAGAGTCTCACATGTGCACAAAAAGTTTATTAATATGCTAATTAAGTGATTTATAGTGTTTATACATTATTTAAAGTGATTTGGAGGTCAAACGTCCAAGAACGTCCGAGAGATTCGGAAGTTAGCCTTGAGGCGTGCTAGTGTGTTCTAGTGTGCCTTGGTATGTTTTACATGTTGTTTGATGCTCAAATTGATAAGGAAGGACCTTAACATGTTTATTATCATATTTACGTTAAAAACATCCGGTCAAGACTCTCCAAGGACCACGCAGGGGGTCCTTGAGGAGGACCCAACGGCTGGATAGAAACTGTCTTAGTAGTGTGCAATCGACAAGCCCATGGATGACGGACGTGCATTGACGATGCCCCGTCTATTGGGGGAGTTGCTCAACACTTAGAAGTGTGATATCAGCCCCCAACAAATGGAGTCTCTGTCACCATCGACGACTGTGCAACATGGCACCATCATTCCATTGACGGTCCGTTGTCATGCACATCGATTGAACATGCAGGTTCTGCCTGCAACTCGCTGATCATTAAAGGGGTCAATGCAAAATTCACCCCACATCCTAAATAGACCCTAGTAATTTATTATATCTATTTTTGGGTGTATTAAGTTAGTTAAAAAGATCAAAACCCCAAGTAGACTTCATTCTTCAAATTAGACTTTCCCTTTCAAAACAAACTCTCTCTAGAAACCTCCATTGGAGTTAAGCTCAAGTACAGCTTAGGGGTTGGATTTCCATTGATTCTTTATCATATTTTTTTGGATTTTTCTTGTAATGAGGTATTCTAATCCTTTATCCTTAGTTATCCATTCATATAAGGAGTTCCTTCAAAAGTTTTAAAGAGATTTCATGATCAACTTGTCCACCTTTCAATCTAGCCATGGGTTCATTCTCAAATTGATTTCAAAAGCATGTTTATGATGAATTTAGGACTAGATAATGTTTTATTAATGATTTTAATCCAATTTCATGAAGAACACATGATACTTTTCAATCCTCAATTTAGCCTATTATGTAGGTAATATGATCTTGTTGAGATGATGATAGATTGTGATTTCGATTATGTTAATGTATCTATAGCTAATGCTTTCAATATGAATTGATGGTGAATTATTGATAATTTATCAATGATGACCAAATCTTGAAGAATTGGTAAGATTGTCCTATTTCCTCCACTTTGTATAAAATTGGTAGTTGAATTGGCCTTGAATGGCATTGTGTGGTATAGTCCACTTATAGAGACGGTATTTATTTTCTCGTAAATTTCTATATATTATGATCATGGACTTGAAGGAAAATTGATGTGTTTTGAATGTGTGGTTATGATGATCACACAATGTGAAGTATATGTCTAGTCTCCTTCACTAGTATCATGTTCTAGGTATATGGATGATGTCTCCTACATATGAATGATCATGATAGGGTTAGGAGGTTCTATACATGTGACATTGATGATGTTATGTTGATACATGACCCCCTACATAATTACCATACATGAATGTATTGTCTTAATCATGATTAGGAGTCTTAGATGCAAATGTTGAAGATGTCTTGTCTCTTATGCTATAATGTTTTGTGTGGTCTATGCATGAATATGTATTGTGATCTTCAGATGGCGGCTTCCTCACTACTATGTGGATAGCAATTATATTATCATATTGACCAATGTACGCGCGCACTCACTTCATGCATGTCTATAAATAGGATAAATTCATGATGATAAAGGAATGGATAATTCTCCTATACATCATTACATATTTCTATGCATGTAAGTATATAATAAATGAACTTATGAACATGTGTACCTAGAAGTATTTATGTGAAGGTAGATCTCACATTGTTTGCACACACATGATTGTATGATTGTATGGATATGTGAAAGGAAATCTCACATAAAGTAGTTTCTATCATGAAAGGACATTCTCATCTTAGAATCATTTGAGCTATGATGTATGAAGCAGCAAGCTCCTAAAGCCTAATCTTATTAATTAATTCACTAAAGGCTTAAAATATGTTTTAAAAAGGAGTTTGAGCCTAGCACCGAGAAAACATGACAAATGAGAGTGGGGACTACACGTTTAGTAAGTCTTGTTTCCCACAAGAGAACCTTCAGTTTAGCAAGTCCAAGTTCCCAACATAGATATTGTCTTATTATATGGAAACCTCCACGCTAGTAAGCCAAGATTTTCTAGGAGCGATCCCCACGTTCCATAACTATGTGGCCCCTTGATTATGGATAATGGATTCCACTTATATAGCTATGTACGATTTGTTACACCTTAGACAAGTGTTAACCCTCTATTTTTGGTGTGGGAGGAGAACACTGGATTCCATGTAGCTCACATGGTTTATGTTGGTTATGGATATGTCTTCCAAACTATGAAATGAATTAAGATAAGATTATGGACTATAATCACAACTCCTTGAGGAGGTTATTAGTATAGGTAGGACTATGGACCCTACTCATGCGTTGCACTAGTGAATTCCAAGAAAGGATAAGATTAGTACATGTATGAAAGTAAGACTTATGATATGTAGGTATGAATGGTATGAATGCATGTGAAGTGACATTGCTATTTCAATACATGAATTATGATTATTTATGTGAATTGCCCTTATGGCTTCTAAATGGGTTTACTTAGTATATGTGGGAGTATGAGACTCAATGTGTACATTGCACAAGTAAGCTTGTGAAGGAGTTGCGAGGGTGGTTTACTTATGATATGAATTAAGTGAATTATGACTATGGTTGAAGTAAAAGAAAGAGACTATATGATTCGATGAAGTATGTGTCTTATGTGTAGTTATAAATGAAAATTTTATGACTTGTTGATTATGGTATGACTAGTCTAGTGTGACTTCTTAGGTACATTCGGTGGAACTAGTATTATGGGATGCTACCTACACATTGCACTAGGGTGACTTCCGTATTGTCTTAAGTGATGGTACTTATTTCAAGTTGCTGTCTATGATGTGTTTATGACTTGTGAATATATGTGGTTGTGTTTATGAAGCATATCTATGAAAGACCATCTTAGGTGACATCAAGGTGACATATTGTACTAAGTACACTTGAAGATTTCTTAAGGAAAGAAGTAATATAAAAAGAGAAGTAATGTATTGTATGTATTGAATATGCCTCAAAGTATGATAAAAGGATTTATGTGCTATTATGAGTAGTATCCATGTCTACATGATGTATGTGAACTATATTGTGGTTATTATGACTATGTTCATGAAGTTTAGTAAAAACACATGTTGCATGATTTCAAATGAAATGTCCTCTTTAAATGTATGTTTTTGCATGGTTTCCATACATTGTGCATTCTTGTACTAATACCATTCTTCTTCATCTTTTTACACAAAGTGTAGGTATCAATGAATAGAGTATGTCTCCTATGTGAAGTGCTACGATAGATCTCCCAAGTTCAAGTAAAGGGACCCATATGATTCCAGGGTTGCTATGTCAAGATGTTTCTTTAAGTTTATGTAATAGCTCAGACTTATATATATATATATACATATATATATATATATATACATATATATATATNATATATTAGTTGTATGTATTATATTGGAAAAATGTGTAAATACCTTTTCAACTTATGTTCGAAATTACAAAGACATATTTATACTATGTTAAGGTCCTATTACTTTCCTAAACTTATTTTATAAGTAATTTTCTACCCCTTTTCGGCCTACGTGACACTATTTTGAAAAAAAAAGTCAATCAGCATTGGACCCACAAGATAGTGTCACGTAGGCCGAAAAGGGATGGAAAATTATTAATAAAATAAGTTTAGGAGGTAATAAAACCTTAGTATAATATAGGTGTATCTCTGAAATATCGGGCATAGGTTGAGGGGTATTTGTGCATTATCTCTACTATATTTAATATTATGTTATGCGTTACTAATACATGAGAAATTATTGCAAAGAGATTTTAGTGCATGTATGAGCATATGGATAGACACAATTGTCCCTCAAAACCTTCTTCATATTCTTTCAACTATATTTTTACACTTTATTTGACTTTTAAAAAAAAATAATAATGCAATGTATGTTAAATAATTTCAATACAATTAATTAATACAAGCATAACTATATATATATATATATATATATATATATATATAATATGAAGTGATGATTTTGATGTGCGACGAAAAGTTTTAAATTTTCTGCTATATTTACGATTATGCAATGAAAGATGTCTAAGGGCTTGTACAAGACCTCCAAGAGGTCGAGTACGCCGTGTTACTTCAAGGAGGTTCTCCCCGGTCATGACAACTAAATAAAATTAAAATGGTTAACTTATATAATTTAAATTGAAACGGAGGAACTTATAAATTAAAATTCCCTTTGTCCAATAATAGTTGTCTATTTTTGACTTTGCACATTCCATAAAAAACTTTAATTATAGAAGAATAAATAATTATATCATCCTTTGAATATAATAAATAAAATGTCTACAATGAATAATAAGGGTAAATTAGACATTAAGTGTAAATTATCATTGATTTCGTAAAGTGAAGAGTATTGCTAGATAATAATAATAATAATAATAATAATAATAATAATAAAATTAATAATAATAATATAGTATATAACTATTGTAGAAGGAGAAAAATACATGCAAATACAAATATCGTAGGGCTAAATTACTATTTTTAGGGGACTTTAATGGTAGAGTTAGTTACTTGAATGGACAAGTATGGGAGCTACTCGGAGTTCCAGTAGAGGTCACTTCGTCCGCGAGTGTGCTATGTTGGCTGAATCCCTAACTTTGTCAATTTTGTTTGCGCATTTGGAGTTAGAGTTGCAGTCTTCTTCTCCGCTGACCTAAGCTTGTGGGACCTCTTAGCTTACAAGAATCAACAAATGAACTTCCAACCACAATTAGTATAGTGTAAGAAATTCTTCATTGTTAGTTAGGTCATCACTTTTTTTGTAGAGAAATGGAAAAAGCTATCCATGCAAAAGAATCATGTAGTGAAATCATCCTTTCTCTGTAATGACAAATGGCTAACACTGTTTGGTTCACTCCTATATTAAAATTATTGGGTTCCCTGCAAAGATTCATTTCATTACGAACCTGATTATTGTTTATTCAATGTCTTATGACATGTTGTCCGCCCACAAGGTGTTTGATAAGTTGCCTGAAGGGAATGTTGTTTCATCGAGTACGGTAAGTTCTAGCACTCCGACTACACTAGGTGGAATTACACTTCTAGTACTCCGACACGGTTTATCAATGCAAAAATCATCACTTGTTTCATCCTTTTTATCATCCAAATTAACAAATGTATGAACTGAGTTCACAACATTACTCCCCTCTTGAAACTCGACCTTGTCCTCAAGGTTGAAGTCATCTATCTCGGTCTGGTCAAGACAATCTTGGAGCTACAATGGATTTACTTGTTGGATAGGTTCTCCCTAGCAATACTTAAGAACTGAAACGTGAGATATGTGATGTACCTTAGCCTAAATAGGCTACTGCAGTTTATATTCCACCTGTTTTATGCGTTGGATGACCTTGAAATAATCAAAGTATCGTTTTCCAAGCTTATGACCCTTTTGCAGCCACATATAAAGTTCTCAATATGGTTTCAAATTCACAGAAACTCAATCACCCACTACAAACACTAGCTGAGTATGATGTTTATCTGTAAAATTCTTCATCTTTGTTTGTGCTTTGATCAAGTTTGCTTTCAACAACTCCAGAACCATATCATGCTGAATTAAGTAAGCCTCCACAAATTAACAAATAGTGCTCCCCAATATATATCAAGCTATAGTGGGAAGTTCTCGCCCATACAGTGCTTGTAGTGGATTCATTCAAGCATATGTAGGTACAAAGTATTGTACAAGAATTAAACCCGAGGTAGCGTTGTAACCCATTGTAATTTACTCGAACTCTACAAAATTGTTCCTCACTCGTGTCAACATGACAGTGGCAGAGGGAAGGATGTGGAATCTGTGTCTGATTCGCTTAAACAAGATCGGTGTGTTGACAAACAAAAACACTTAAATTTTCATATCTTAAAGTAAACATTTGAATAGATCATAAACAAATACCTTTAATTTTTTTGCTATATAACAATTTATACTAGTACTTTGTGTCCTTTGAAGATTTTTCTTGATAAATGAAAATAATATACTGTGAACAAGTTTCTAAAATCTCCGCGTAGTACCAAATCTTGTGTGAATCACACATTGGTTTACTAATTTGTGAGAGAGAAGAGATGCGGCGCCATTTTGAAATGGAACTAGGGTTTTTCATCATTTTTATCTTTGACTGCTTTTCTCTAGGCATAAATGGAGAAAAGGGGAGCGTGAGGGTTTGGAGAAATAGGGTGTGGGCCGGGTCGGTCATCGTTTTTGGCCACATTTGTTTCAATTTAATCCCTTCATATATTACAAATTTACATAGAAGTCATTAATCTTCTGAGTTGACCAGAGAAATATAGGGAATTTAGCCCTTTCACATTGGCCCTTTTTCAATTGCAAATGTAACCAATATTTACTCTATTTCTTGGATATGTTTTTATGGAAATCTCTGCCCATTTCTTTCTCTTAACCTTAGACCAACCTACTTCCCTACATACACCAACAATCCGACCCCACTCCACGTGCCCCTTCTTCCTTTTTCTTTCTCCTTTTCAGGACTCATGCTTTCTTCTTCTCCTTCACAAGAAGAACGATTCCAACACCCAGCGAAGTCGCACTTGTCTTCCTCGTGTGAACACAAATAAGTCGACTCAACCACTTCCGTCTCCCTCTCTCCCTTATCCTTTTCGTACGAGAAGATTCTCGGATAGGAAAGGTGGAGCCATCATGTTGATCCTTGTCCTTTATCATAGAATTAGATGATCCTCTTTTCAATTCTATTGAGAATTGTATAAGAGTAGTAAAATTGATAGCCGGTTCAACCGTATCGTCAAACAACTTTTTAGTTTCGAATTCATTCTTATCCGATTCCCTCACCAATTTTGACCCAAATGAATCCCCTATATTAACCTCTCTTCCTTCCTTATTTCACCATGCCTTTTGACCCTTTAAAACCAACAAAGGGCTTCATCCGAAAATAGTTTTTTCATTACCCAAGCATGGTTTCTGATAATCGAATCAGTGTTCTTACCACACCTATATCAAAAAACTTTTGACCCGAGTTTCCTTCTATTTGTTTTTGTTGTGTCGGAACCCGGTTAAATCAAGGTCAGTAGAAGAAGCTTCATCATTAAGCTCGTCTCCGAAGTTGCTTTGAAAAAGAAAATTTATCATCTTATTTAGATCCTCGTATAATATCTTTTTGTTGATTAATTTGATGTTATTCTTAGCTAATTATTTAGTTTTCTTTCCTATTTAGCATTTCATTTTGCACTAAAAGTATGATTTTTTTATGCGTGTAAATTTCTATTTTGATCAGATTGGTCTCTAGGTTGGCGTTTAAATTGGTGATATTTGTATGATGCTGTCATTTGCTAGTATATGAGTTGTTGTGGGTTAAGTTTTGTTGTTGTCTTCATATCAGTGTTGATATGACTCATTAAATGGTTGAGTCATAATTTTTCTTCAAATGCTTGTGAATCTGTGATTAGCTATCCATTTTTATCAAAATGAAATGTTGAATCTATTGTTGGAATGTGTTGTTTACTATTCATATATTTGTTGTGATGCTTGAATTAGAGATCTACTAATGGTATCAATAAAGCTAATAGTATTCATTTTAGGAAAGGAAATATCTTTAGCTTCTTTTTCATGTATTAGCTTTTAGTAAATAATACTATCTTTGTAATCTGCATGTGAGTATGAATTGTTTGTTTGCGGTTTTCAAATATGAATAATCTCTTTCAAAGTCTTTATTAGTATGGATATATGTGATCTTTTCGTGAACATGTCATTTGATCGAGAATAAAAAACATTACTTTATAAGATTGTACGCTACTGTGAAATCTGAAATGGGTGTTCAAATGATTTGCTTCATGGTTTTACTTTTTTCATGAACATATTTACTTGATGTAAGTTTGGACTTTGCCTTTTGAAAATTTTCATACATTCTCTACTGTCTAGGTTGATAAAGATGAATGTGTTAGCTTGACTTGAGTTTTTTATTTATTAAGATAGGTGGCATGGTAGATTCAAATGTTATTTCTTAATTATAGATTGAATTCTCTATTCAAATATGGGATCTTTCGCTCTTCATAATTTATGGATGCATTATTAGTTTCTTACTACTTTCACATGTGATTATTACGGTCTTGAATAAAAAGGACCCATTGTATTAGTTATTATTTGATTGCTATGCGTGAATTCCCTTTGAATGAGTCTTTTGAGACTCCTTCCTTGCATTTGGGTTTGGTTATTATCCAACATATCCCAATCAAGTTACCTTGATTATCATTGAGAAAGGGAAGTTGAAACAGGTTATAAAGGAAACGCAGCTTGGAATACAAGCGTGTATACAGTGATGTATACTGTTGATATACACACTCAGAATTGGCCCAATGTTTCTAGGCAATGACTGTTAGGCCCGAATTCATCTTATCTATTTTAATTATTGGATTATAAGTATTTATTTATTTCTTTTGATTAACTATAACTTTAAATGTTTCATTTAATTAAATTAAATCCCCTAATGATGAACCTTTTGTGTTATTTTAATTGATTTTTCTAATTACTCATCTTACTTAATAACGTTTGATAAAAAATACTTTCTTTCTAAATAATTTCAAGTGGTTAATTTTATTCCTTTTCAGTTGTGAACTTATTCTCAAGCCAATGTGTTTTAGCCTTATTATAAGCCCTCCAGGTATATGTTTGTTGGTACAAAGCTTTTCTTTCTTGTGGTCATGTAATAATCTAGTGTATATTTTTCTGATGACCCATTATGTATTCAAATGTTCAATTATTTGAGTTTCTAAGGTGTTGTTTTCATCCTTTTTCGTTCTTTTTTACAGGTACCATCATATCCTACTGCAATTTTTCAGGGTGAAACTGATGGTAAAGGAATACATTTTTTCTTTCACATTGTTATGGAAAAAAAACTTCCTTCCCATTTACAAGAAAACATAGAGTATGTTGTTGACTTCTAATTGACATGTCATTGGTTCCTTGATATTCTCTAAACATGTCTCTAGTTGTATAAGTCTTCTGTTGCATCTTAGTTGTTTAATCATGTTCATCTTTTTATTAAGTCTCTTGTAACATCTGTTTATCTATTGGTGTTTCCTTTTTTTCATATTCTTTTAGTTGTGTAAAATTTTTACGTCTAGGATTAGAGAGATAGTATTGTTAAGTACATGCTCCTTATAGAAAGAATAAATTGTAGAATCATAAGTTAACTATACTTAAAGTACTACTACAATACCGATTACTACAATAAAGTTGTACATAATTCAATTCAAGTATTAAAAAAATCCTAGTGGTAATCTAATTCTAGTCGATTCAGCTAGCAAAAGAAGTAGCAAAATTGTCGATACAAGGGACCTACACCTACAATTACTATAACTCCATTGTACACGTTAATTGCACAAGGTTGTTCAACATGTTACATGTCTCTAGTTTTATTTATATTCAGCACTTCCTATCCCACTAGAGAGTGGACGAACGGTTATTCCTAGATTGCTTCAAAAACTAAGCAAAAGCGTGTTTTCTCAATTCTTCGGTATGAGTGTGATGTCCAGTCATTGCTTGTGATAGATCTTCAACAAATTGATACGAGTAGTCCAACCTATAAAATCACTTAAGAGCAGTATAGTTATTCTTACCACAAATTTGGCATGACTCGATTCTTATTTCCACTTGGAAAACTTTGATTGTTCGAAGAACTTGGTCTATATTAAATGTTTTGAGAACCTATTCCCCGTCCAATAGGCTTGAAACCTCTTCATTTGTAGGTTAACTATTTGTTTTCACTTCCCCTACCCATTTGGATAGAGAAAGACATATTATGGTTTTGTTGTGGCACCTCTTCTTCATCTTTCCTTATATAAAAACCCCAGAGAGTGTTAACAAATGGATTAAGGGTGGGATCTGGTTCTTTACCTAACATGACAATCTTAAAGGTCTTGTATTTGAGATCTAAGCTTCAAGCAAAAATTATTACTTTGCTATCTTGTATTTGAGACCTAAGCTTCAAGCAAAAATTATTACTTTGCTATCTTCAATCACATGTTTTTGAATGGATGCAAAGTCATAACATATGCCTTCGAATTCGTTAATGTATTCTTTAATGTTTGTGGTTCCTAGCCTAAGACTTTGTAGTTGTTTAAGCTGAACTCCTTATTTTTTACGCTTGAAGATAAGCTTTTTTCGAAGCATTCTCATATCTCCTTGGTTCTTGAGAATCCCACAACTAGGTACACCTTTATTCTATCGAGTTGCCTGAGATCCAGCTCCTTATCAACACATATTTCTCCTACCATTCATAAATGTTGCCACTATATTTTGCATCCTTTTGTCATGACCTAGGGATACCCCTAGTTGTAACAAGGTGTATAAGACCCAGAAAGGCCTCATACAAGCCACTTAGCATATCATAAAATAAGATAATAGATAAGTGCGGAAATTTAAAACATTTTTCCAATACATTTAATGTTTCATGAAACGAAGTGGAACTCTTACACTTATCTCAAACCATATATTATCAATATTACACAGTCCATACAAAGTTCGAAACATAAAAAAAGACATAAAGGAAAGGTTATTAAATCCTAAATGCTATATGAGAACTCAAGAAATGTTCACACGTTGCTCTATTATGAGTCTAGCCACTGGGATGGATGTCAATGTCGCAGAACCCTACATTTGATAAGAATTCAGGAAAGAGTATGTGACAGTACAAAGATGTAATAAATATGATGGCTAACATAAATCGTCAACATAAGCATACCATAGACATTAGTCAACCTAAGACATATACCATAACCATAAGAGACAATAACATGAGTCATAAGGATAATTAATGCACCTAAATTATCATATCATAAGAGAAATACTTCTCAAGTTACTTCAACTTATTCTTACTCAAGACTTGGGTCATCTCCTCTAGTTATACATATCATAGAAGGAATAATCAAGAAACATTCCAAGTTATCAACTCTTAACGACATACTTCATATTATTCTTGTTTTACCTTTGAAGACATAGTCATTCTCTCTTGGTCCCCTATTAAGTCTAATCATTCATCATAACAAGAAAATATCATATTAAATAATACTTACGACGCTGCCTTTAAGTAACATTGTTTAGTAATACATAACTCACATTATCATCTCTAATGCAATCTAAACACTATCCTTTTAGGATTTTGAACACTACGACATAGATTTTTAAGCATATCTTAGTTCATTATTAATCTTTTTATCCTTGAACACTACGCGATGCTTCTCGACCATGTCTTAGTCTCATTATTACTTTGAACAATATGAGATACTTTCTTAACCATGTCTTAATCCATCATTCATTTCGTTATAGGAAATAGCTGTAACGGGCATGAGACCATGTAGGCTTTAACATGGCATCTGGTGACTCTCTCACCAAAAAGGGTTAGTCTACTTGACTAAGGTAGAACCAATAATTCTTCTCCTAGGTGGATAGATTAAATAAATAACCTATGGGGGCACTTAGTTTATGGGATAAAGAGATCGCTACTAGAATCATGGACACCATTACGTGAAGGCTTCCATCTCATGAGACATAATTAGGAAACCCATAGTCTACTAAACTTCTCATGAGACTCCATCTTATTTGTAAATTCACGTGGTGCTAAGCATACCACAATTAGTTATTAAGTCTTAGCTTAGCTCAAATCTAAAAGGAAGGATTTCCTTGACAACCAATCCAAGTTAGTTCATTCTGATAAATAATTAGATCATGAGTTAGAATTTACCACCGTCCATGATCACTTTTACTCTTAGCTAAATTAGGTGAGAAAAGCCTTTTTGTCACACCCAGAGCCTACACCCTTGGTGGGACTAACACTCGAAAATGATTAATGACCCCAAGCAAATCCTTGGTCAAGCTTACTTACTCAACATAAGACTCCTCCAAGTATTATTACAATGATCAAATGCACTTTAATCAACTATTTGATAAATTAAATAAGAAATTTTAATGGTCAACATTCAACATGGAAAAATAGCAACTCAAGTATTAAAATATGAAATGATAGTGTCAAGACAAATGAATAACTAACTCACAATTAAGCCCTTAAAAAAAGAAGGGATGTCAAAACAAGACCCCTGATCATTCTAACAAATGAAATACTAAAAGCAAATGCTAAAAGAAAGCCCTTCAGAAAGCTAGGAGGCTCACCAACTCACTATGAGTGCTCAACTTGATCAACAAGGCGCCGGATGCTAATCCTTGTTACCTGTGTTTTTATAATTAGATTATGCAGACCAACAGACATTCGAACATTGAATGTACTAGTGTGCGAGTTGGAATGTTAAAGACAACATAGTCTTTCAAATAGTCTAACAGGAACACTGACCTTAGATTTACTCAAAACCTTGAATAACTTAACTCAACATTACGCAATAAAACCTATGCAATATACATAAAGCTTTTAAGGTAGTAGAAAGAAGTTTAGTTCGTTATAGAAAATGCAATCACAAACTCAACTTTACTCATATAATAAATTAATGTAGTTTTTGTGGGAGTTAATCTAACCGAAAACAACCACTATGAGACTAAGTGGTGATACATTGTCTTGCCCACGCTGCCATAATTGTCCTATACTTTGTTTTTGTATAGAACTCCTAAACTATATGGATCCACTAGTCGATGCTAAAAAGCACTTAGGGAGTCAACTAAAAATTATGATCCTTCACTACCTAAGATGACTACATGGTTTATGGAGACTTGAGTTAATATGAACTCCCAACCCCATATCAGTGCTCAATACTATTTCCAAAAGTATACATAGCTCACATGTTTCAAAATAGAACTTCTTTCTTTTGTTTGAGATAATTACTCAAAAACATAATTTAAAAGATCTCTTGGAAATCGGTATTTCCCTTTCTTATTTAAATGTAAAAAAAATTAAACCCTTTAGAATACTTAGTTCCCTTATAACTTTTGGAGATTGAACTCAACTCTTTACTCTTTGTTTAACTCAAAATTTATGTCTTAAAACAAAGTGAAAACGTTTGTGAAAGACTTTTGAAAACATTCAAAACTTATTTTGACTTGATTCATAACTTCTAGACTTGACTTTTAACTTTCCTTGAATTGATTCATGTATTCGAGGTTCATGATCTCATGTTTATTAATGATTTCACGATGTTTAGATGTACCTTAGTGTGTTAGAATCAACTAGATAACACAGTTACACTGCAAAGTAACTAGTACAGAAACACGGGGGGAAATGGGGTGAATTGGAGTCTTTACGCTCTAAGAGGCATGGGGCGCCAGGGCACAAAGTTAGAGACCCCTCCTTGGTGTTATGAGAGGGGAGATGCCCCATAGGCAAAATATCAAAAAAAATTATTGGGGCTATGAAAGGGGTTACGCATGTGCCTCCGACTTTTCTTCTTTGTTTTTCAACTCTAAACCCTCTAATTTTATTTGGTTCTTTCCCCCAAACACATAGGAACAACTAAATCATCAAACATATGCAATATTTAACTCGAATTTATACCTAAATACATCAACCGATCTCAAGAAACTTCAACCAATATAACCCCCAAGATTTCAATAAAATTTTCATCAAGAACTCATAAGATATACTTTCAAAACTATATAACTTTGCTGAATTGAATCATGATTGGCGCGTGGGTGAACTAACCAATGCTATGTGATCTCACATACCTCATAGGATTGAATCGTTTGTGAAATCCAAAACCAAACTCAAACATTCTTGTTGATTCTTTATTTGTTTTCCCCTTTCTCTTCTTTTCTCTTTTCTCCAAGCCCTAGTGCGAACTTCAACTTTTCATAACTGACAAAATATAATTTTACACCAATAAAACTCCTAATAACGAATTAAAATAATTGGGTAAGTAAATCAATAAAATATTTTTCCAAATTGCGGTTTTAGACTTTCTTAATTTAAACATCCCAACTTCCAATGGTCATATCTCACTTAAACAAACTCAGAATTGCGGAAAATCAGCAGTGTTGGAAAGATTATTCCAAGAATTCCTAGGATATCTTGAAACACACATAACTCATCCGGATCTAGACGTTATGGTCTCTTGAAGTTGACCAAAAACTAAAACTTAACTTCACTTAAACAAATTTTCAGATTTTTCATTCTTTTCAAAATTGGCTATTTTAAAATTCCTAATTTCTTCCTACTTATTTCAACTTTCGTGATGTTACAATATCTGCCCCTCGGGAACATTCTTATTTGAATGAGATTACTCTTACTAGGCTTAGAGTGCAATATAAAACATGCATTTCGAACACCCAACAAACACAATGCAATAAGGACATGCCACTTATAAATTAAAGAGTGCTAAGAAGAGAATTTGTACATTGATCTAGAATTTCTCCGGGGTAAAAGAGATGTGGATATTTCTTTTTCATATATTTATCAATTTCCCAAGTAGTTTTCGCAACAAATTGGTTCCTCCAAAGAACTTTCAATTATGCTACCTTTTTTGTTCTCAACTTGCGAACTTGTCAATCTAGAATATGAACCGGAATCTCCTCAACTTGTGAACTTGATACCAATGTCTTCAGTTGGTATGATCAGATCCACTCATCACCAAAACTCCTCTTTTCGTGGGATGCATTAGGCAAACTCTCAGGCATGCAAGCCTATGCACATATTTTTCTAGTTCTTTCTTATCTTCATCCAATGGGCAGCACTACTAATTGACAACCTGCTCAAAGAATCAGCAACAAAATTATCCTTACTTGGGTGGTAAAAAATGTTGATGTTATAATCCATGAGTAATTCTAACCACCTCATTTGTCTGTGATTAAGATCTTTCTGAGTAAACACATACTAAATGCATTTGCGATCTTTCACCACCCACATGTACACAATAGAAGTTAGGGCATTCTTAGGTCGCTACATGCAAAACTTTACCTCATGGAGGTCTTTTGGAATCCTCTTAGACATATTTCATTGCATATATACGAAAAGTAACGCGGAATTAAAAATTTTCTTTCAAAACATAATGCGGAAGGCATTTCATAAAATGTCTAACATATGTCTCAAAAACCATTTATGACATCATGATACAATAGTCTTGGGTCACAGCCCATAAAAGTCTAAACATAGAAAAGAATATAAAAGACAACATGGTGGTGGTGTCCTCGGATGCTCTGAGGACTCACCAATCTTCTCTTCTTTGAAACCTTGGAACTCTGCCCTTCAACGCAATTCGATCTTATCAAGACCCTACATGGAAACATGTAGGCAATATGTGTTAGTACGATATGTACTATGTATGGAAACTATCAGCCAAGCATAAGATATCTCAAAGGGTTAGTCAATAATAGGCATAATCATGAGAGATAAAGATATAAGCATAACATGAATAATAAAGCATATTAAAGCATCATAAAACATATAAAGTTCATGCTTAACCTTTTTTGTCCTTCTTACTCAAATGAACTACTCACAAAGCACCTCCAAGTATACTTGTGCAAGGTTAAGGTAGCATCCCGTACTGCTACCAAACCTAAGTGCATCTTTTTTGTCATTCTTGATCATAACTCACTTTCATAATTAAGACTTAGTTTCATCATATCATATGAGCACTAGGACCCTATGCCACCCCAAAGCATACTTGTGCAATGCATGTGAAGCATCCCATACTATCTCACACACTAAGCATATCTTGAAGTCACCCTATATTGTTTCATGTCTCTTAGGAATAATCAAATAGACCTACTTCGTATTAACAAGGAACTATCTTAAGTCAGTCATGTCATGTCATGCAATGCAACTATAGTCATCATCCAAACTAAGCATGCATTATGTAGTGGTCATGCCAGAGGTAGCTTCAATTCATACTAGTGTCATGTGTGGAGTGCATCCCATACTACCATCCATACTAAGTTCTCCTCTAGAATATCCTACTCCAAGCAAACTTGTCTTGTAACCTTGTCTACTAAGCTCAACATACTACCATAATAGACCTACTACCATGGAAAACATCTCATCATACTATCCAAGCTAACTAAAGGAAGGACAACCATCCCAACCACCATGCAACCAATCATGTAGACGCAAGCTAATCATAGGGGATCATGAATCCTCAACCCTAAGCTACCATGAGAAACTAATCTCCAGCTGTTCCATGCAATGCATTTTACATTCAAATCAAGCTACCATGAAATGTACCTTGCATGCAAGTCAAGCTAACATTAGGAGAGTATAAGACTTTCCCCTAAAGCTACCATGTTATGGTTTTTCCGTAACCAAGTCAAGCTAACATGATCAAGTATCCTTACAACACAAGACCAAGATAATCAAGGGATAGCTTTCTTCCTCCATCCTAAGATAACATAAGAACCACCATCCCAAGCTTCCATGATATTTCCACACCTCAGGATACCATGTATATTTAAACTCAAGCCTCCTTGAGATTTACTATCCCAAGCGACCCTTGAGACCTATCGTCTCAAGCTATCATGTACTTGGTATTATCTCACCAATCCTTCTACATAAGAAGTGACCATACAACTCATATTCAAGATAATCTTAGTTTACCATGCATTTACTCATTATAAGTTCTTAAGTTAACCTAGGGATCATCTATGTGAGAGAAATTGTTTCTCCTGATCATGTTCATGTCTAGGTGTACAAAAACATCATCGCAATCATCCTCATCATGACTTTACCCCCAAAACCCAAACATTAATGGCATAACAGTCCACGAACAATTTCTAACTTTAATTCATTATGATCTATGTTCAATTTCATGCTTTCTTTATTCAATTAGATCATTAGAAGGTAATTCTAGGTATACATGATCACATAGGTTCAATTCAATATTTACAACTAAAGACCAACCTAGATAAATTAAGCCTAGTTCAATTCATATCTAGGTGATTCAATCATGATGAAATAATATAAAAGACAATTGAATTAAGAAGATCAACATAAGCCGTCATCTAGCCTTTAAAGGCCTAATATCACCATGATCACCTTCAAATTGAATTAACACAATTCACCATTAAAACATTACATAATCATAATTTAAACATCATTGAATGTTACCCACTAGATTGGGATCAAAATCAATTCTTACCAATAATATAATCACAACACTCTGTAGAATGGAGTTCCTTGGATTCACAAGTGAAGAGAAACTAGCGGGCTTCATGGATGGAAGAATCCATGAATGAATAAGATTCACATACCTTTGATTTAGACATAAACCCAGATTTAAACCTTGGTAAATTCTTCCTAAAGCAACCTCCAATTTCTGTTTTTCTTCAATGGTTGTTTTGGGAGAATTTTGGGAGAGAAAGGCTTTTATTTGGAGTCTAGGGTCTTATTGGCTATTTTAGTACTTCTATACTCTTAAAATACCTAAAATAACCACCAATCATTAATCCTTTAAGTCCCCAATAGACCCCTGAAACTATTGGACCATTTAACGAATTCTAATTTGACTTATAAACGACGCGACCAAATCTCAGAGTTTACTATGCGTCGTAGAGGCATTTTCAATTCTTCATTTTTGGAAACTTTTGGGACAAAATAGTTCTTGATGATTCTGCGTCGCAAGACAAGATTTTTCCCACTTCAGTGAGATCTAAGCGACGCGCAGCCACTGCCATATCTTAGCTGGCGCGGCATCTTGCATTGGCCATGTTTGGGTCCTCTATAGGGACACTTAGGTTGATTCGTGAGGCATCGTTCTTGGGTGTTTTGACCCTTTACATGTTCATCTATGAGTAGTAACAATCGATACTCAATTTCACCCTCAGACCATCCTCAAAAACTCTGCTACAAAATACTACAACACACTAGTTAAACATCGACTAGTTTCCGAACGTCTTAGACGTTTGACCTCCAAACTCTTCCAAACTTTATATACTGGCTATTAACACTATTTTTAGCCATTTTAGGACCTTTTAACCTAATGACACTCATGTTAGTCTCTATATACACCTAAATCACATTTCAGGTGTGACACGATCGATGTGTACATCTGCATGAACACCATAAAGATAATGGCACCATATTTTCTAAGAAAAAATTACGGCAGCCAACTTTAGATCATGGGTTGGGTAGTTCTTTTATTAACTTTATTTGTCTATAGGCATAAGCTATAACCTTTCCATTTTACATCAATACGCAACCCAAACCAACTCTAGATGCATCAGAATACGCCACAAATCCTTGAGTACCTTCTAGTAAGGCAAAAACTAAGGGAAGAAGTCAACCTCTTTTTCAATTACTGAATGCTTTTCACACTAGATTTAGACCATTGAAATATATCTTTCTTGTGAGTCAACTTGGTCAAAGAAGATGAAATGGATGAGAACCCCTCCATGAACCTTTTGTAATAACAAGCCAAATCTAAGAAACTCCAAATATACTTTTGAGATGTGGGTCTAGGACAATTTTGCATTTACTCTATTTTCTAAGTATCAACTTGTAAAAACCCGATATCAAATATGCTAAGTAATGTACTAAGGACCCTAAAACCAGCCAGCATAGCACCCTAGGGGTACTCGCATGCACCACACCCCATCGGATGCACTCATTCTTGAGGGTGAGGACTCCCAGCAACGTGTGGGGGCCAAGGTCCCATGACTCAATACGTGTGGAACCAGGTCCCAAGACCTATACACTCCTCTAGCCAACCAACTTGGTGAGTTGGTTGAGCAAGGTGGGCTCAGGTTAGACAAGGTTAGGACCCGAATTTGAGTTTACACCCAAGTGTGTCCAAACCGGACTTGAAAGGGACAACCTTACGTTTGGAGGGTCTAGGGGTAAAATGGTTTTTTCTAGGCCAAGGGTAACATCGTAATTTCTCGTAAAGAATTAATTAATTTATTAATTAATTTAATTATGTGGTAGGTTCGGGTCGGGTCGACTCGAGATAACCCATTTTCGCGATAGGGATCCACCCAGGTTTGAGCCTTGGTGGGAGCATCGATTAAATGGATTAATTGGTGATTTAAAATATGATTTTTTTGTAAGGGTATAATGGTCCTTTCACGTGTGATTAAATTAAATTAGACTTTTACTATTTAACAAAACCTTGTTTGACTAAGTCCTAAACTAAACTCCTAATCCTAGGAAAACTCTCATCTCTCACGATCATCTCCCTCACGTCTCTCCGCTTTTCTTTTTCACGTTTTCTCTCTTTGCCTAAACAACCACAAGAACAAAAACTTTATTAAACTTTTTCACACTTAAAGAACTCACATGATAATATAAGAAAACAAGCTAAGTGAAGACGTAGGGCAAAAAGGAGAGATTTCCATAGAGTTTGGTGTTGAGGCTTTCGTTTTGGATGTGATTTTGGAGGAGTTCTTTACAAGTTCAAGGTTGAACGTCATAAAAGGTATGGGTTTTCTTACTCTTGGTCCCTTTCCCAAGAGACTACTATGATTCAGTCAATTCTAATCCGAAAACATGGATTGTTTCCCCGTTACATGTCGCTTCCACTAGCTCCCATTAATTCATAGGTTGGGTATATTTGTTGGTAGATATTAGGCATGTAATGTGTTGTCATGATGAATATTTTCATGAATATGTGTTCAAACCGTATGAATGACAACCTATGTTTTCCGAAAATATGTGTATATGTGTGAAAGTTAGCCGTGACTATTACCTTCGGTTTAAGGTTCAAAAATGATATGTTATGGTTGTATTTTTATGTGCACAAACTTATGTAAATCGTGATGTTCAATTGAAGTGTAATGTGGCTAATTTGAGTGAGAAACTCTTGGCTAAATTAATCCATGAAAATGCACCTAAGATGTTCTAAATGAACCATCAATTATCCTAAGAACTAATGTGTAACGTTGATGGAAAAGATACTGAAAAACTACAAAATTTGCAGCTACATATTGATAGTTTTGGTCAAGTTAAAGTGGTTTAAAATGGTATGAATAATTAATTAAATAAGTGAGGTCATTGAGGATTGAACCCGTGAGCTCACTTTGTTAAACGTCATAGAATAATGTAAGTTAAAAACAATGTGGTAAGAGGGATTCGAACCGTGACCTTGACTGGAAAATGAAACTATGAAAATAAAAAATGAGAGGAGTGGGATTCGAACCCACAACCTCTCGGTAAGACTTAAGAAATTAAAAGAAAATAAAGACAGAGGTTTGTGGGGATCGAACCCACGACCTATAATATGATTAAGGGAATGAAAGAGAAAAATAAAGGGAGAAAGTGGGTATTCGATCCCATACCCTCACGGTCAACTCGGAAAAGTCAAGGAAAAAGAAGATAAAAGAAATGAGGTTGTGGGGGATCGATCCCACAACCTCTTGTTCCCAGATGAACGAAAAGGAAAAAGAAATAAAAAAATAAGGGAAAGTAAATGTTGGCGTTGGGGATCGATCTCGGGTCCCCAAGACGAAGTGAGGTTAAGTCAAAAATAAATTAAAAGACAAGTGTTAACCAAGGGATTCGAAACCGGGTTCCCTTGACCAAACTCCGTATTGATACATAAGTCATATGTGAATAAATGTTCAAAGTAATGCTACTCACATAGATCGAAATTGAGATCTTGGCATACATACAAGATGCATAAGTCTTGTACCACATAATCTTAGGAAGATATGAATCACTTAAACGAACTGTGAATGAAGCCTTATGGATTGTATGTATAGACCCATAAGTCTAGCATACGTTTAAAAGTAAGTGAACCAAAGATGTATGCCATGAAATGATGAAATCCTAGTAGGGTTAAGTATGAGTGTGAAACACACTAAATGACCAAGTGCATTGGCATATGATGAAATGAACATTCACGTAATAAGGGGTGAGTAATTATGAAAAGAAAATGTGCTAAAGGTAATTAATGGTGACAACATGATAAGAGGCTAATGTAAAAGATGAGAGCAATCTCAAATAAGCCTAAGTAAATGTTACCAAAACGTACTCACCTATGAGAGTGTAAAGTTAATGAAGGGACCAGTCTCTATGAACACTCTAATGAAAGTATTAAGATTAATATACACTTAATACTAATGATGAGATGATAAATCATCTATTGAGCTATAATGTACTCATACTAGAAGCCAGCTTCCATGACGTATGAGTTGAATGTAATGGAATTTTATACTGAGCACCGATAGACTAGCTATGAGTGGTGGCTTCTTTCGGGAATGGTGGAGGTTCACATAAATCTCATGAGATGAGACTGTCTGGCATACAGGGTATGAGTCTCCTTATATCTCGTAGTCTTCGAACCTATACTGCCAATATAGGGATCTGGCAGGGTTCAATTTCCATGTATGCTAGCATGTTTTGGGTCACTTTGGCCGGTGATTCCACCTCTTTTCGGTGTGGGGGAGACACAGGATTTCATAATGCTCACATGATCTATGTCGGTTAATGTTAAAGTTCCCCATGAATGAATGAAGCCAGCCTCAAATGATGCACATAATGAAATGAATGATACTAGAGGTGTTAAGATAGGATAATCAAGCGGTGAACTAGACTTAAGTAATGACACTAGGTCATTCTTTATCATTGCACAGCGAACCCGATGAAAGTCTTAAACTACATCATTGGTATAGCTAGTGTTTATACTAGCTTATGAATGTATGAAGTGAAGTACGTATGAATGAATGAAGAAGACTATGTGTTTGCTAAAGAATGCTCCCTAGTTGAGGTCCCAGATGTTGAGCCGTCATTTTGGAAAGTCTTAATGTCAAGTCCATGATTCCAAGGTCTCATGGAATATGAAATAATGATATAAACTATGTGATATGATATGTGCAATATGTTATGTGTTGTTTTCAAAATGATAAGTATGATGATGCATGTTACTCTTATGGCATGACTTTCCTAATCTAAAATTGGCTAGTCCACTAACTTCACTTTCCATGATTCATATCGATAGGAAAGAGATCTTCTTAATCATGCATGTCCTTGGTGTGTGCTTACATATACCCATACTTAGTACAAGTGTCTACTAATCCAATTCAACTCTACACTTTTAGGTGCAGGCACATGTGGACGTTAGAGCTAACAGGTCGATGTTACAGCTATCTGGACGTTGAGCTTACATCCGTACTTTGTAGGCTCTCATGCTTTTGAGGATGTATACCGTTATTATATAGCTTAGATATAGGCTTTATCTAGTAGAGCATGTTCCACTAGTCTTTCATTTCCCATTTCATTTCAGACTTTGTGTTGGTGCCGTTTTGGCAAGAATATGTTTAATGCAAGTATGGAACTACTTCTTTAATTTGATGATCTTAATTTAGATGGTTGATTGTGAACGTTTAGGAGTTTCAGGAGAATGTCTTATATGAATGTTAAGAAACAAAAAGCTCACATTTTCTGCTAAAATTAACCTAGATGAAGTAACGATGACGTATGTAGGCTTGTCTGCGACCTTTGAGAGGTCAACGATGTCGGTCTCGTCTGGGGTATAGACTCCGGTCGTGGCACAGCTTCAATTCCCTCTCTAGACACAATGTGGCCTAAGAATGTCGTACACTCAATCCAAAACTCAGAATTAGACAAATTGGCATACAACTCCCTATCTTTAGAGTTTGGAGAACTATTATGAGATGGCCTGCATGATCTTATTCATTCCTCAAATAAATTAGAATGTCATCAATGGAGACGATAACAAACATACCTAGATAAGGTTTGAATACTCTATTCATAAGATCCGTGAATGTCGTAGACGCATTCGTCAAATCCAACGACATGACCAGAAACTCATAATGGCCATAACGAGTTTTAAAAGTATTCTTTGGATCATCACACTCCCTTATCTTTATCTGATTGTAGCCAGATCTGAGGTTTATTTTTGAGGTGGCACCCTGAAGCTGATAAAAAAGATCATCAATTCTCGAAATAAAATACTTATTCTTGATGGTAACCTTGTTCAAATGGCGTTAATCTATATACATCCTAAGGAAACAATCGTTCTTCCTACAAACAAGACTGGAATGCCCCACAGTGAGATAATTGGTTGAATGAAACCTTTAACATGAAGATCTTACAACTTCTTTTTAAGCTCTTTCAACTCTGGTGGTGCCATTATATATGGAGTTAGACTGATAGGACGAGTATCTACAAGAATGTCTATGAAAAAATATATTTCTGTCTAAGGAGGGACTCTAGGTAGATCATCTAGAAATACTTGTGGAAACTCTTTTACTGTTCGAACTGAATGAATAAGAGGTATCTCAACACAAGAGTCATTAACTCGGACTAAGTGACAGGCACATCCCTTGGAAATTAACTTTCTTGCCTTAAGGATAGAAATAAATTGACCCTTATGCACTGTTGAACTACTTTTCCACTCTATGACTGGCTCATTTGGAAACTAAAACTTGACAATTCAGGTCCTAGAGGCATAACAGGCATCAACTCAGTCCATTACAAGAATGACATCAAAATCTACCATGTATAACTCAACTGAATCAGCAACGGTGTCCTTGTGATTGATGGAAATGACAAAATCATGATATACTTGTAGCTAGAATAGACTCCCAAACAGGTTTAGAAACACAAAAGGGTTCATAGAGTTTCTCACGAAGAACATCAAACTTATTTGAAACATAAAGACTCACAAAAGATAAATTTTCTCCTGGGTCTAGAAAAGTATAAATATCAAGATGAAAGAAATTAATGATGCCAGTGACAACATCTGGAGAATCATATTTCTCTTGACGACTAGTGATCGCATAAAGGCGGTTTGCTCCTCCGCCAATACCGGAAGTAGCAGTCTAGGTACCGCCTTGTCTTGTGGAGCCACTAATAAGAATTGGGCTATATTGCCCTGATTCACATTACCTTGTTGATTCTTATGGAACTCTTTCATGAAGTGACCCTATTGACTACACTTTAAACAACCTCTAGAGCCATTGCAACATTTACCTAGGTGGGGTTTACCACACTTAGCACATGAAGGAGCCCAGTTACCTCCTTATGTCACACTACCCTGAGATTCCGCATGTCTAGCCTGAAGAGCTGTGAATTCTTGCTAATGTGCTCACCTTTGTTTCTGGGTGCAAGTGCAGTAGAAGATGATGGAGCATGTCCCTTTTTCTTCTGCTTAAAGGATGAACGGTTTACCTTACTTCTTTGCTACCCGGATTCACTCCCTGCCTTAGGCTTCTTGTTTATAAAATCCTCCATATCCCTCAAGCTTTTCTTCCTTAATCTTCTACACATATACCACTAACGTTGCTATATACATGTCACCTATTATCATGGGTTTCTTACTTTCCTTATTCCTAGACGAGGCAACCAAGAACTAATAAACTCATCCATCTCCTCATGTCGGCAACCATCTCTTTCTTTTCTTACCTCACATGGAAAGAAACTCCCCATGAAATCACTCTAAAAAATTCCAACTATCAATTGGTTATGTGCAATCATGAAGTAGAAAGAGACTTTCTAGAGATAAACTCTATTGCACGAAATGAGTGTGAAAGAAGTGAGACAATATCCTATTTGTTACTGCCTTCTAATTATAGATGTGGCATGCTTCACAACGATAACTTGGACTCCACAGAAACGGCTTCATAGACTCCATAGAACTCTAGAACTTTGTCCTCTAATACAAAATTTGTCACACCCCGAGCCTACACCTTGGACGGGACTAATACTCGAGAATCGTTGTTGGCCCCAAGCAAACCATTAGCCTAACTAACTTACTCAATGGAAGACTCTAAGCATTGTTAAAATTATCAAATGCAATTTACTCACCTATTTAATAAAATAACTAATAACTTTTAAAGGTTAACATTCAACTAGGCCAAAATGACAAGTCAAGTCTTAACATGTGAAACGATAATGTAAAAGAAACTGAACTACTAACTGTCCATGAAGCCTATAAACAAAGGAGGGATGTCGGTACAAGACCCCCAATCATCCTAACAAATGAAATTCCAAAAGCAAATGAGAATGAGCTCTCTGAAAAGGAAAGGAGGCTCACCCACTGATTCTAAGTGCTCAACTTGATCAACGAGGTGATATATTTTGATCCTGGTTACCGATGTCTACATAATAAGACGATGTAGGCTAAATGGAATCAGTACATTGAATGTATGAGAATGTGAGTTTGAAATCTAAACATAACATAGGCTTGGAAAGAGCCTGAAAGGAACACTTATCTCGGCTTTATACAACTCCTGAATAACTTAACTCAATATAAAACAATTGAACACAAGTAAAGAAACTTAGTTCGTTAAAGAAAATCCTATAACAAACTCAACTTTACTCATATAATAAAGTAATAGAATTTTTGTTGAAGTTTATCTTACCGACAATCACAACTATAAGCCGCTAAGTGGTGATAAAACGTCTTGCCAATGCTTCTAGAATTGTTTTATACTTTATCATCATATAGGACGCCTTAACTTAGTGGATTCACTAGTATATGCTAGAAAGCACTTAGGTGTCATCTAAACAATATCATCCTTTACTTTCCATGTTTGTTTCATGGTTTAAGGAGACTTGAGTTAATATGAACTCGCATCCCCATATCAGTTCTCAAATACTACTTCCAAAAGTATACTTAGCTCACATGTTATAAAACAAAACTTTTTTTTTTGAGATTATTACTCAAACCTTAACTTAAAAGCTCTCTTATAAATCAATGTTTTCCTTTCTTTATTCAAATATGAAAACATTTTTAACTCTTGGGAATACTTAGTTCCCTTATAAATTTTGGAGGATGAAATCAACTCTTTACTATTTTCTTAACTCGAAACATAAGTCTTAAAATAAAGTTAATGACTTTTGAAAACTTTACGAACTTCTCTTGACTTGAAGCATAATTTCTAGACTTGACTCTCAACTTTCCTTGATTTCATTTATGGATTAAGGTTCATGATATAATGTTTATGGATGATTTCATGATATGTTTATACGTACCTTAGAGCATTGGAATCAATTAGAAAACATAGGTACGTTTTAAACGAACTAATATTAAAATATTGGGGGGGAATATGGTGAATCGGCGTCCTTGGCGCTCTGAAAGACATTGGATCTAGAGCCGAAAATTCAGAGAGCACTCGCTTCGGTCTATGAGTGGGGAGTCTCCTTAGAGGCAAAATATCAGAGATTTTTTCTTGGGGCTATGAGAGGGGTGACGCCTCAGTCCCCTACCAAGGGGCCTCCGGCATTTCTTCTTCGTTTTTCAACTCTAAATCGTCAAATTTTACATGTTTCTTTCCATAAACACTTACAATCAACTAAATCACCAATATATGCAAGATTTAACTAGAATTCACACCTAAATACATGAATCAATCTGAAAAAAACTTCAACAACACGAACTCTCAAGATTCCAATCGAATTTTCATCAAGAACAAAGGATTTACTTTCAAAACTAATTAACTTAAATGAATTGAATCATGATTGGCACATGGGTGAACTAATCCCATACTATGTGATCTCACATGCCTCGTAGGATTGATTTCTTGGCGAAATCCACACCAAACTTGAATGTTCTTGACGAGTCTTGATTCCTCTTCTCCTTCTCTTCTTTTCTCTTTTTCTCCATACCCTAGCGTGAACTTCAAATTTTCTAAACTGAAAAAAATATGATTTTACCCAAATTGAACTGCTAAAATCGAATTAAAACAATTTGTTAAGGAAAAGACAAAAATACCCTTCAAAAATCAAGCTTTAGACTTCCATTATTTCAACAACCCATCATTAAACTCATACAAACTCAAAATCACACAAAGTCGGAGGTGTTTAAAAGATTATTCCAAGATCTTTTCTACGATATCTGTACACACCTAACTCATCCTGAGTTAGCACTTATGGTCGCTTGAAGTTGACCAAAACCTCAAACTTAACTTAACTTAAATGAATTTCAGATATTTTATTATTTCTAAAATTGGCTATTTCAAAATTTCTTAGTTTTTTTCCTATTTATTGAATCTTTCGAGATGTTACACCGTTCAACCGTCAAACTTTGATTATGTTAAGAATCTTTTCACATCATGTTCATTATGTGTTCAAGAGAATGTCCTGTCAAGCAACAAGAGATTAATATCATAATCATTGATACTTTACCCTCAAAGTGTTCATAATGCATTTACATAGATACTATAAGGCATGCATAATCTCATATACTCATAACATAGGTCATGTGGTCGTGGTTAATTCCTTACCAGATATGCAGTGTGCTCATCCACGAGACCCACCTACGCGGCGTGGGTCTAAACATGATCCATGTTTAGGCCCTCGTGGTGACACCTATAATTCTAAAAGTTGCTAAGTTCCATCTTCCATATACATGGTGTTACACCTTCTCAACTACTATAACTGACCCAACAACCTCTCAATTGGAAAAACTGCTTTTAGTTGGTTTATACTCTGTGATGAGATAGGTTGGTATTATTAGCTAAATCAATTGGGATATTTGTGTCCTACATATAGGATAATTTGTTGTCTTATGTTTAATAGAGCAAACATCGATGACAAAATGAAATTCATAGCTTCAAAATTATTTCTTTCAATTTTTTTATATCATTTTTGATAAATTTAATGACCACATATGAATTTGAGTAAAAATCTTTATTCGAAAATTGTGATAAATAATTATCGGCTAACTATTTTTATACGTAAAAATCATTTATCTTTTTCCATCTTATTCATATTTGTTCCTTGTTTTTATGAGATTTGAAATAAATCATACGGAGACTATCTTTCAAATCTGAATTTTTATAGTTGATTTTCATTTATCTTCATATTTGGAAGCTATAATTTTTTTGTATATAAAAAAACAAAAAAAAACAATGTTAAAGCTAAAATGAAGAAAGTTTTGTAAACTAAATTATGAAGAAGATGATAGATAGTGAGGATGTGTTTTCTTTTTTGAAAAAAGTGTAAATAAAGAAGAAAATATTTTTAAAGTTAATTATAATGCCAAGTGTCAATAAAAGAAGAAAAATGTAAAAAAATAAAAAGACATTATTTTAAGTCTTTTCACGCGCTTCAGGGAAGTGCAATACGCATTTTTTGTCATATCAGGATTTTGTGTCTAATAGGTACATGTTTTGCATAATTTTGGTGTTCAATAGGTACAAATCTCAATTGAAATGTCTAAGTGAATTATGCGGACAACTTTGAGGGCGGTCGATGACTTAAGCCTAATAATAATAATAATAATAGAACTATTGTTGGACACGAGGATACATGCAGATACAAATATCGTAGGGGTAAATTACTATTTTGAGGAGACTTTACTGGTAGAATTACTTACTTTAAAGGCCAAGTGTGGAGCTACTCGGAATTCCGGTAGAGATGGCTTCGTCGGCGAGTATGCTACAGTGTTTCGAACCGTAACTTTGTCAATTTTGTTTGGGCTTTTGGGGTTAGCAGCTGCAGGCTTCTTCTTCGCCAATGTAAGCTTGTAGGAGCTATTAGCTTACCAGAATCAATAAATGAACTTCCGGTCACAACTAGTGCAATGTAAGTCATTCTTCATTATTAGTTAGTTCATCGGTTTTTTCTGCAGAGAAAAGGAAAAACCTATCTATGCAAAAGAATCATGTAGTGAAATCATCCATTCTCTTTAATGCCAAACGGCATACACTATTTGGTTCACTCCTATCTTATAACTATTGGATTTCCTACAAATATTCATTTGAGAACCAACTTGATCATTTTTTATTCAATGTCTTATGACATGGTGTCCGTCCACAAGGTGTATGATAAATTGCTTGATAGAAATGTTGTTTCATCGACTGCACTATGTTTTATCGGGTATTCACTTAATGTGTTTGTTGCTATGTGCGGGGAAGTGGTGAGGGAAATCAGTTTACTTATGGGTGTGCACTAGTGTGTCATGTATGAATTTTAGGAAAGGAAATACAAGGGTGCATTCACAAGAGCAGGTTTGTGGTTTAGATGAAATAATCCATTAACAAAAAGTGGAAAAGCCAAGTTAAAATCCATATGCACGTAGTTGAACATGTTTTTTGTGAACGTTTTGATGGTTATCATCGTATTTGTATAGATACTAGCTGTTTGCAAAAACACATAAATTGTTTTGCTGAATACTATTACAATACGATAAGACACAACAAAGGAAATTACAGGAAACAATGATACATACATAGAGATAGATTTGAAATCTGATACTAGAAGTATAAAAGGAGTTCAGAAGATAGAAGAAGGAGATGAGATTATTCAGAATCACAAATAGATTCCTTATCCCTTCCTACCCACATTCTCACACTTCTATACCAATTCCATATGCCTTCCTCACGTGACTTTATTTCATCCCAAAATTAATTGTGCAACCTTTTAGGCGGAATTACACTTGTAGTACTCCGAAGCAGTTTGCTAATGCAAAAATCATCACTTGTTGCATCCCCTTTATCGTCCAAATTAACAAATGTATGAACTGAGTTCACAATATTATCCCCTCCTTAAAATTGACCTTGTCCTAAAGGTTAAAGTCATCTATCTCGGTCTGGTCAAGACAATCTTGGATCTATAATGGTGTTACTTGTTGGATAGGCTTGCCCAAGCAACAGTGAAGAATTAAAATGTGAAATACGATATGTATGTTGACCTCAATTGGAAACAAATTTACATGCTGTAACGACCTGTTTAGTCGTTTTGAGCAGCAGATTTTATTTCTGGAAAAACTGTGTGAGTCGACGGAACCCACGACGGACCGTCATGGGCACGACGGGACGTCGAGGGGGTCTCGTTCCAAAAGACTTAGACTTCTGAAATTTGGGTACTGAAATCGACTCTCTGANAACCAACGACGGACCGTCTTGGGCATGACGGACCATCGCAGGTGTCTCGTTCCAGAACACTTAGACTTCTGAAATTTGGGTACTGAAAT
>NC_028641.1:45231623-45310237 GCF_001406875.1 Solanum pennellii | reverse complement strand
AAGTTTCGGCATAGACTAGCTTTTATTTGTTTTAGGTTCTTAGAATACTCTTAGTTTAGTAATTTGATCATAGATGTTCTTGTGGTGATGACTTCCAGATTTTGGGGAAATAATAGATGTTGAATTTTAGAAGTTATTGAATTGTCTTTTATTAATAAGTTTAAGTCTTCCGCATTGCTTTATGTTGATATTAAATTGAAATGTTAAGGTTTAGATTGGTTGGTTCGCTCACATAAGAGGGTAAATGTGGGTGCCAGTCGCGGCCCGGTTTTGGGTCGTGACACATGCAACCTCTCCAATGCACTTGATGACTTTTAAAGGATCAAAGTATCATCTTCCAAGATTATGACCCTTTTGCAGTTGCACATTAAGTTGTCGATATGGTTCAACTTCACAAAAATCCAATCACCCACTGCAAACACTAGCTCAGTATGATGTTCATCTATAAACTTCTTCATCTTTGTTTCTGATTTGATAAAATTCTCTTCCAAAAACTCTAGAACCGAATCATGCTGAATTAAGCCTCAACAAATTCAGTAGCAGTGCTTCCCAATGTATATCGAGCTACATCGGGAGGTTCTCGCCCATACCTTGCTTGAAATGGTGTCATTTTATTTCTTCTTTTCATTTTCAGTTGTAATCTTGCAATTTTATTATTTTTTAAGTTTTTCACTAACACAACATATTTTTTGTACAAAGTATTGCACCAGAATTCAACCTAAGGTAGGTTTATGACCCACTCTAAGTTACTGGAACTCTGAAATATTCATATTTGACTCGTGTTGACACAACAATGGCATAAGGAAGGTTGTGGGATCCATATCTAGTTTGGTCAAACAAGATCAGGCGTGTGAACAACAAAAGAAATGGAAATTTTGATATCTTAAAGTAAAGATTTGAACAGATAAAAAATGAATACCTTAATATATCTTCTATATAATGATTTATATTGGTCCTTTGTGTCATTCGAAGATTTTATTATAAATTTTAGTAATATACCATCAAGGAGTTTATAAAATCTTCACGTGGTACTAAATCTCCCGTGATAAGAACTCATTGGTGTATTAATTTATTTGAGAGAAAACAGGCGGAGCCATTTTGCAACTGAAGTAGGGTTCTTCATCATTGTTTTTCTTTGGTTGCTCCATTCTAGGTGTGAATGGAAAAAAGGAGATCAACGTGAGTGTTTGGAGAAATAGGGTGTCGGCCCGGTCGGTCATGGTTTTGGACCAGATTTAGTTCAATTTAAGACCTTCACATATTACCAACTTACTCAGAATCCATACATCTTGTGAGATGACTAGAGAATTATAGGGAATTTTAGCCCTGCACATTGGCCCTTTTTCAATTGCAAATCTAACCAATATTTGCACTATTTCTTGGATAAGTTTTTATATGAATCTACGCCCATAAATTAGCCCAACCTACTTCCCTGCATACACTGACAAGCCAGCCCTACTCCATGCGGATCCTTTTCCATTTTATTTCTCCTTTTCAGAACTCATATGTTCTTCTTCTCCTTCACAAGAAGAATGATTCCAACACCCATCAAACCCGTACTCGTCTTCCTCGCGTGAAAACAAATCAGTCAACACAGGTGTCCCTCTCCCTCTCTCCCATATCCTCTCTATACAATTGCTTGAAATTCTTAAACTTCATCCCTAATGCAAATCTAGGCAAATTCTTGTTTTTACCTTCATCATGTTCTTCATAGATATTATTTTTCTGACCATTGTTTTCTCTGTTGAATGCCTTGAATCGGATCCGTTACAAACAGAAAGGACGGGCGTCTCGCTGACGGTATACAATGTTGTTGTATTGGGCCCTTAATTATCTGTCAATTCTGTATGTTGGGACCAAGCCTGTTAGGGCGTAGCTTAGCACTATATATAGACGCTATGGCAAACCCTATTCTGTAATTCTGTTCTTGCCTCCCCATAATAAAACTGCTCCCCCTCTTCCCGTGGACGTAGCCAATTTATTGGTGAACCACGTAAATCTGTTGTCTTATTTTTCGCGTTTATATTTTCTCGTATTATATCGAATTCCGCACAACATTCTCCTTTATCGGATTGAACATCATCATCAGGCAATTCATCTGAATATGCATAATCAGATTCAACATCAGCATTTTGTAGGGGTACTAAAATTCTAGAGCTAACTGGTACATTGACATTTGCATTCTTGGGTCTTCCTCTAAGCTTCTTGACTTGTTGATCGTTAATAAGAACTTGTAGATCGTCAATAGGAACTGGTTGATCATCAACAAGAACTTGTTGATCATCAATAAGAACTTGTTGATCATCAATAACATCCTGAAAATCGTCTATATCTTTTTGTTCTTTTCCTGATTAACATACATATGTTACTACTTCGTTTCTTTAATAGGGTCTTATTGGAGCTGTAAAAAGATTTGTTTCCGGAAGCTGAACATAGAAATTGTGTTAGACACATGTATCAGAACTTCAAGAAAAACATAAAGGCAAAGGTTTGAAGGATTTGGTATGGACTGCTGCTTGGGCAAGTAATAAGGTGGTCTTCCAGAAATGCATGGAAGAACTTGATCGAGAGGACAAAGCGGCAAGAGTGGTTCAATAACCCAGAGAGGCCATTTAAAAGTTGGACTAGAGCATTGTTTAGAACAAATACAAAATGTGATATGTTACTCAACAATTTGTGTGAAAGCTTTAACAGGTAATTAATTAAATACTTTCTTCCACTTATTTTTTGGTCATCACGTTGTTATTTATGCCTTTAAGTAATTGCATAAGTTACATCGTCAGGCTGGGGTTGTCTTCGGAAATATCGACTAATAAGATTCTTGTTATGGTTGTGTTGTTCTCTGTATTTGTGATTATGTTGATCACCATTATCAACTGATGTATGTTAAGTTGGAGTAAGGTCTACGCACATTTTATTCCTTAGATCTTACTTGTGAGATTACACTGGGTATTTAGTGGTTGTAGTTTTTAATATATAATATGTAGTACTAATGTAGCATTTATTTTAGGTATATGGTTGATGCTAGAGATAAAGCTATTATTACAATGCTAGAAATGATAAAAGAAAAAAGCAAGTTGATGAAAAGAATGTACAAGAAGAAAGAGTGGGTTGCAAAGTCTCATAGTTCAATTTCCCAAAAATTGTGAAAAAATCGAACAAGATTAGCAAGGAAGCAATTTGGTTTAAAACTGATTATTTAGGGGGATCAAGAGTCTCGGTAGATGGTCCTGGTGGAGTTAATATTGTTGACATGAAGGCAAAGAGTTGTACATGTAGAAGATGGGAACTTACGTACTGTACTACCATGTCCTCATGCATATGCATGTATTTTTGGAGATAGTGAAAGAGTCTAGGATTATGTGGATACATTCTACAAAATTGAAACTTTCAAGAATGTATTTTCACATTACATCAATCCAACAAACCCAGAAGATCACAGGCCTGAGGTTGTGGATTGTGGAGAGGTAAAACCACCTAAAATTGTGAAGAAAAAGCCAGGAAGAAAGCCCAAATCAAGGAAAAAAGAGCCTGAAGAATTAGAGAAGAAAAAGAAGGCTGAAGCTGTTGAAAAAGCTCAAAAAAGAGCTGAGCAGAAGTCCGAAAAAACGCGACCTTAAAAGTTACCCAAAAAGGTTCTACGCAGGTTATGTGTTCGATTTGTAAAAAATATGGACATAATGCAAGAGGACATTATAAATTTGTCAAAGTCGGAGAATCAGCTTCAAGTCATTATTTGTAGGCTATAAGTCTAGCTGAGGAAGCTTCAAATAACGGGGATTATTTAAATATGTATCGCCCAGAGATGTGGAATAATAATCATCAAGGATTGGATTTGACATATTAGTCGACTATAACAGGTAATATTTGTTTTAAAGTTAATACTATTTGAGTGCTTTCTCTACCAATATCTTTATTTCTTATTATTTTTTTTGTTCACAAGGCACCAACTGAAGAACATGTAATAGATGTTCAAACTGATGTAGGGGCTGCTCAAGGTGTTGATGAAGATGCAATTGAAGGTATCAAAACTGCGAAATTATCTCACACTTCTAAGAGAGGCAGACTCTTTAAGAGAAAAGTCATGAAGGAGTAAATTGTTGAAGTGAAGAAGAAGATTGAAATCATAGCAAAGTATAGAGATTAGCATTGTAATTTTTTGTGGTTATGTGAGACACCTATTACGACACTATATATTCTTGTCTTTTTTTTTTGGCTAACAATGGTGCTCGATCATAACAGCCTAGTATGTAATATATTTTTAGAAATGCTCTAATGTTATTTCTGTTTTGCTTATTTATATTGTAATTAATGTGCAAGTATGATTTTGTCACATGGTAGAAACGGGAGGCAATATAGTCAGTGCAATTGAATTTAACATTTATTTCCAATGTTTAATTAGAAATTTTTTGAATGTTGTTGAAAAGAATGAATTTTGATTGACATAGTCCCCCTCCCCCCCCCCCCCAAAAAAAAAAAAGCGTTATGAATTTTACTGCAAAAACAAAATTTAAGAGGGAAAGACATAAAAAAAGAATAAATCTTATTATTTTTTTTATTTTGGGGGTCCATGATTACATGGCATTAAATTAAATTAATTTTATAATTTTGTTTATTTGTGGGGTCCAGATGACATGGCATTAAAAATAATTTATATTGCCATGTCAGATTCATTTTGTTGACAAATATAATTTGATGATTTTAGAAGATAAAAGTGTAAAGTTGAGTGATTTTAGTGATACAAAATAAAGTTTAGTGACTTTACAAGATAATTTTTCATAGTTCAGTGACCTTTTAAGATATTAACTCGAAAAATAGACAATAGAAAAGTTATTTTTACTAAACAATCTTGTCCTTCTCTTTCCTAACAATCTAAAAATAGTGTATTAGACAATAAGAGTATCTAATATAATAATATAATCAGAAATTATTTTGAGATTGATAGGGAAGAGATTGAATGATTGATCATCAAAATAACTTTCGTATTGTTTGTTTTCTTGCCCATTTTCTAGCAAAGGTTGCTTTAACGTATGGAACAAAAATTATAAGTTTTACGGAGTTGTTGCTCACTTCTCCGACAAAACAAGCCAGAGTGTTTCTGAAAAAGAAAAACTACTTTTTCTTAATCTCCACTTTGAATGCTTCCTAAAGTCGATTTATGGCCTCAGTATTTCAATACATCAAAGGCTACTAATGATGACATTGAATGATTTTTCTTCCCACGAAGTCAAGGTAAGTACTGTAGATGTTCATCATTTTAAGCTTAGTACTTTCAATCAAATTCGCTTTAGTGTCATTTTCTCCGTACAAAAACTAGGAGAAATTTGATTGGTTTGTTTGAATATATGATTGGTGGAAAACATGCTCTACGAGCATTAACGCCATATGGGAGCTCTTGGTTTTCATATCCATAGAACTGCTCCTGCGTGACAGGAGTAAGTTTTTACTTGTTTCGTGTTCTCATTAGATGTTGTTATTTTGTGTTCAGTGTTAATTCATTTGAGAAATTTGGCAGGATTCCAACTGAAATGCTAAATATGGGGCATTTTTAGAGCGACACGGTGTTTTAGTGACTGTTTACTGTTACCAAACAGGATTCAATCTGGGACGACACATCAAACTCAAGAAAACGTTTTGGCTTCCAGAAACGTTGTGAACCATAATGATCTTATTGATTTTGATGCACAAGTGATTACAGGCGAATTAGGAAAAGGCAAGAGGTTCAAAAGATGAAATGCTAAGTTGGATGACTATGTTTGAATTAGAGGTTGTAACTTATCAAAAAATATTTTGAGCAAATTCAGTTACATCTCTAGGAAGGGTTGTGAAACATTCCTGGGTAGGCTAAAGCTACATTCCTTGGATGTAGGCCTCACAATTGAAGGGGATATCTATCCTTAAATTCTGTTTTTTTTTTTCAAAATCAATTGTTAAGTATTTATTTTCACTTTTAAAATCATGGTAACAAAACTGAAGAATTGTTTCTTTTGCTATTCTTTCCAACCTTTATTCTAGACAATAAAGATAAGATGATACTGAAAGAATGAGAGGAACAATTTATGAAAGAAGACTAAAAAAAACTAATAGGCTACATTAGGAGTGACATCAACTAATATCGGATGAGATCTCTGAGTGCAAGAACACAATTGACTTCATGAACCTTGAGTATCGCGCTTGTGTGTTATTACTGTGAAAACTTTCATGGTCATGTGTTGCTTAAGCAATTGTCTATGAAGTCATTTCCAAATATCTTCCTTCAATTAGGATGATCAAATTTTAAATATTGATGCATAATGTAACACGACGTTGAGTATTGATTTTATATGTGATTTTCTGCAAGTTCAGTTGAAATTTTCTAATGTAGTTGTAGCAAAGAAAAACTGAAGTGTTGGACCAAGCGCCTTTTTTCCTTGGTACAACAGCCAGTGATATTAAAATTCATCTCATTATCACTTAAAGCACTGAAGCTATGTGAAGAAAGGAGCTCCTCATAGGTAAAAACATGTGTGTCATGGAGTGTGCGCTTCAAATAATGACGCAAAAAGGTTAGTTCTTTGAATCTCCATATTGATGAGTTGGATTAATATCGACATTATTCTATATTGTATATTAAATAAGTTATTGTAATTATGATAGTAGTTAATTTTATATGTTAAGCAGTTTTTGTTCTTTAATTGTGCGCTTCATGCCTCATGAATTGTAATGACCATAATATGAAATAGGAAAGACTAGAGAATCACTTGCTTTCTAGAAGTTGGTAACATGTTAAAATGATGAGTTTTATCTTTTAAAGTTTAGTTTAAAGAGTTTTGAGGTCGAACGTCAAGGGACTACCATGACATTTCGAAACTAGTCTTTTGAGTTAATGTCTTCTAGTGGTGTATTGTTGCCCGAAGTCTTGTTTGAAAGAGTTTTGGTAGTAAACGTCAAGGCGTATGCTAGAATCCATGTTAAAATACATTTTTGTATGTTGGTTAAGGGTGCGTGGGCTTGTCAAGCCAAAGAAGGAAGGGCCCTAGCCAAAGGCCAAGGCTTCCAACCTTGGCTAGTGGTCTTGACCAAGACTCGTGAAGGACGTTGTGAGGATGCATTGGTGTCATGTGAGGCATTTTTTTCATTAAGCCACTACCCCAACGTTCATGGACCACTTCACAGCCAGTGGTATTGACCATGACTTGTGAAGGTGGTCGTGAAGGTGACTTAGCATTGGGGGTTTTAGCAAGGCAAATTTAGCCACTGCCTCAAGGAACACAGGCATCACCGCGAGCCGTGGTGCCCCTTAACGGCCCATCCAAGTTGGTGTGGTCCCAGACAGGGGTTGCCCAAGTAGAGGGTTTTTTGAGTAATTTTATTTAAGTCTTTTAATTAGTGGGGTTGATTTTAAAAGTTTTATATGGTATAATTAAAAAGTTTTAAGTCTTAAAAACTTCCTCTAACTCATTACTTTTAAATACCCAAATCAAAACTTCCAACGTTCTTCTCTCTCAATATTTCTCTCAAGCGCAAGGAAGAAGAAGAGGTGGGAAGCTAGGGTTTTGGATTCAAGGCCTTCTTCATAAAATTTCTTGGGAAATCTTAATAAAAAAGGTATGGTGATCATTTATGTAGGGCAAGCTTCACCCTAGAGTAAATTTCAAAATAGTTTTCAAGTTTTTCAAAGTTCATGAAAAAAACCAAATTCTTACTCAAACTCATAGGTTGTTGCATCAAATGATTTTGAACGGTTGATTATGATTATATTATAGTTTTATTGATGTTTTAAGGTGAAAAACTATATGAATCAATGATTTCACTAAATTCCTAAATTTCGCTTATGAAATTGGCTTGATGATTATGAATGGATATTAAATGTGTTATACTTAGATTGGATTGTATTATCGATATCTATGGTTATCTATGTCTATATATGGTGAATAGTTGGAGAATTTAGAAATGGTGATTATGGATTTGGAGAATGGTAAGTTGACCTAATCTCTTGCTACATTGGAATTGTTGTTGTATGGTTTTATCCACTTATGATGGTGGTGTTTACTCATTGTATTTATTGTGATTATGGCCTTGAAGACATTATATGGTGAATTGAAGTATTGTCTTAATGTGTATATATGAAAGTGAAATATGAAGGTTGTATATGTGGTTTCCAATGTTAGCATGATGATCTAAAATAGAATGTGAATGTATTGTGATTAATAGTATATTTTCTCTTAAAGATCATGTGTGTTAATGATAAAATGTGATGGATTCCTATAATGTGTTGTCGTATCTTGACATAAGAGCCTACTTGAGCATGGATTGGTTGTCCTTGTAATGGTACCTTTTCTATACATGATTAAATTAATGAGGCCTCTAGGCTATGTCTTGAGCCGGTAGACCTAAGATAGGCACCATTCGTGATGAGTCTAGACACCTAAGTGAATGTAAAACCTTAAAACGGTAGACCTTATGATGGTTCCTTCTTCTGTTGTGAAACGATAGACTTAGAGATGGTGGGGCGGAATGGTAGAAAACCCTTTCTAAGAAAGAAATGAGCTTTCGTTAAGAACTTTGAATTGTAGACCTTGTATTGGTGCCTTCTTGATAGAATTACTATGGGTCGGTAGACCTAATGTTGGTGCCTTCTCTAGTACATACATAAGAATGAACTACTCTATGGAACTAAGGCTAGCCCTGAGTGGATATGGTTAGGATGATGTATCTTTCCAAAGAAAAGGCTAGAGTCCAATGAACATCTTTGGGTATCCCCTAAACCATGTGCCAACATGGGTTATGTATTAGTTCTACCCTTGACAAGTTGAACACCATCCACTGTGTGGGGTCTTATGAAACAAGATTCTATGTCTAGCAAGCATGGTCTATGTCGGTTAACGCCTATTCCCATCATGTGGGATGTGCACTATGGTTACTTAATAGATTCTACAACGTGTAGGTAGTAGTATGTGATGCTATCTACACATGGAACAAGTAGTCTTAGAAGGTGCTGAAGTGAGTTCCCTAAGTCTTAAGGACTAATATGTGAAAATTCTCTAAATGTGTGAATGTGTCCTTCAATGTCTTTAATAATGAATGTCGACTTATAGTCAAATGGAATGCTGAACTAGTATCTTATGTTGATGGAATGAGTTGCTTAGCATGTTGAGTTGAGATAGAACAATCCTATTTATGGTAGCCTTGAGGAGCATTTAGGTGTGTATGACGAGGTTGTATGGACGACCACTTCATGTCTTACATAGGTGGGTATTAGGGTAACTTTAGGTGGAGGGTCTAAAATAATTAAATGGTTTACTTGACGAATATGTATATCTGTTGTGTATTGGTAATAGTTGAGCATGACTATAAAGTGGGGATGTCTTGTATGTGGATGATGACTTGTAATATGCCTCTTATAACTGTATTATGAAGTTTTATTTAAAAAAAATAGCATAAAAAAACATATATCTCAAATAAATGTCCCTTTTAACATATTTTTGCATGGTCGTCATACTTAGTACTTAATTGTCTAACCCTTTTCTTTTATATGTTTTAGTACAACTGTAGTTGTTGGCGTGTGAAGTGATTTCCACAGTGAAGCTTGGGATTAGAGTATCTCTCAAGACTTTTGGGTGTGTCCTCATATGTCGAGGACGTGTATTCTATGTTCTAGTTTCTTTTGTTAAGACTTTGTAATAGACTTGTAGTATTCTTTTCTATAGTAAAGGACTGTACCCAGAGCATGTTTTCTTGAATTTTGGTCTAAGTTGGTCATGTGAGACTAGTATTCCTCTTGCCTATAAATATTTTTAAATGTTGTTGACTTCCAAGTCTTATGGTTTTGATATAAACATTTTAATTCTAAACTATTTTTATTGCCTACGTGATTAATGAATGTTAAAAGGCTTGTATAAGACCTTTTGTGGGATCGAGTACTCCGCGTTGCGACTTTGGGGTGCTCTCGGGTCGTGACATGAATATTGTTGCCATTTTGTATGGTTCACTTTTAAAAACATTGCAATAATTGTGTTCTGATCATCTTGCATGGATTTTAATTTTTCCTCAAGATACTCATTTTTTTATTGAGGTTTAAACAAAAGGAAAGAAACCACGTAGCTTTTTGACTTTTGTGGAATTTGAACCTACACTTTCTAGATACATTATATTAAATTTTCTTAACTTACTCATTTTTCGTTCTAATTATACTTTTTCCTAATTAAAAATGAGTATTTGAAGATCCAATTTATCATGTGTGTGTGCGTGCACGTATGTGCGCGTGGGTGTGCGTGTGAGAGTGTTTGTGGAGTTTCCAATGATAGCATGATGATCTAAAATAGAATGTAAAGGATAAAGGCTACTCAAGGCTACCATAGTAAATTTGATTATCATTGTACCCCGACACTAAAAACTGTTTTTTACAAAGAATATATTATTAGTTATTATATATTTATCATTATTTTATATCTTGTTTTTTTAAAACATACTTACTCCTGTGATTTGAGAATGGTGCTCAAAACTTAACTCAAAGGTTGCCTTGGATATCTCAGTTTCTCTGCTTGCTTCATTAGAAAGTTGTTACTCTTTTTTGAAAACTAAACCGAAGGCTCTTTGGAAATCTCAGTTTCCATTCATATTTAAATGTGAAAATATTTTATACTTCTTTGGGAATACTTAGTCCCCATATACTTCTTTGAAGCTCTAAACTGAACTCAAACTTAAGTTTTAAAACGAAGTTAAAACGTTTGTAAAAGACATATGAAACTTGAAATGAACTTCTTCTCCTTATCTTTACTCTTTACTCAACTTGATCTTTAAGTCTTAAAACAAAGTGAAAAGCATTTGTAAAAGACTTCTTGAAAAGACTCTAAGAACTTTCTTAACTTTCCTTGAATTTGAAGTTATGGATTCAAGGTTGTAATTCATGTTTTTGTATGATTTCTATATGTTCAAAAGTCATTTAGAGTAGTTAGAATCATTAGAAAGTGTTGAAACACTTTAGAAAGACTTAAGCAGACTAAATTACGAAAACTTGGTGAAAAATGCTAATCCGAGTGCATCCGGGGCGGGCACTAAGTTCGGAGGCCACATTTGGGTGCACTCAAGGCGCACATCCCAAGGCCCTCTGGCGCAGATGGGGCGCGCCGCACCTGACCATGCCCAGGTGACTTTTGTTGAAAATGTTTTCTAGTTTTCTGACCTTAAATCGTTCTAATTTGATTTATTTTCTCAAATTCACTTTAGAGTTATGTACCCACATCATACAGATAAGGATATAACCCAATGAACTCATGAAACAACACTTCCTACCTCAAGAAATTCATAAACTTCAACTCATGTTGAGGAATGGATGTAATTCAAGAACAACCAACAAGAACATTGAAAATCCAATCATTTTAGAACTAGATTATGCAGAATCAAACATACTGGCACGTGGGCGAAACAACCCAATGTTATGAGAGACCCACATACCTTTTTAGGTATCATCCCCGATGAAATCCACAAGTTAACTTTGACGATCTTGGCAAATCTTGAACGCCCTTCTCCTTTCACCTCTTTTCTCCTATTCTCTCAAAATCCTAACTCTTATGCTAAAAGCGTAAATTGATCTAATTCAGCTTAGACCCCTAACTTAATCACCACAAATGAAATAAATTAGTAGAGTTAGGAAAAGACCATACTACCCCTTCAAAATCTAGATCAGACTTCCCTTAATCCAAAAACCCAACTTCCAAAAGGCATACTCACTCATACGAGCTTGGAATGACGCAAACTTGCCAGTGTAGGAAAGATCATTCCAAGGGCTTTCAAATCATATCCGGAACTACACCTTAATCATCCTTAGCTAGGAATTATGGTCATTTGAAGTTGACCAAAACTCACTTTTTAAGTTGCTTAAAATTTCCGATTTCCGTTTACTTTCCAAAAATAAGTATTTCCAGATTTTAAACTCATTTCTAGTTCTTTCTAGTTGCGAGATGTTACAACATTCATATATTAAAATTGTGAATCAATACTATTACAATATAAAGACTGTGAAGAGTTAACATTGAATTAAATCTCTAATAAAATACCATAATCATCTATATAATAAAATATTTACTGACCATTTTTATTGGAAAGAAAAGAGAGAAAAAACCATGAATTCTCTACATTTCAGATTTAAATTTGTAGTTGTGTATTCTTCACTTCTAAATCACAACATCAGATAGTTATTTTGTGACAATTAATATTTCCTAAATTTTTTAATTTTTTTTTGCTAACTAATTCTTATTTGTTTCTCTATGTCACACCCCTTTTTGCGCATGACGATAAGGGTTTCTCCAATTTAAGTGACGTTATTGATTAAGGATTACTTTACCTTTTGAAGTTGCCACTTGGAATTGATTTATAGTGTTCCAAGTCAACTATTTAAAATCCCTAACCCAAAGGAAACGACTCTTTATTTGGTCGGCGAAATCGAAATTCGGGTAAGGAATTCTGTTGATCCAGGGGAAGGTATTATGCATCCCTCGAGTCCCGTGGTTCTAGCACGGTTGCTTTTATTGACTTACACTTCTTTTGGCTAATTTTTATTCTTTGGATATATTTTATATGCTACAGTTTTGCTCATATTCTTATTGTTGTATTTTTATTAGTCTTAAACAAGACGGAAATCACATTCTTGATCTTGACATTTAGAGCCATAACTGTCTTCTTAACATTTCAATTGATTACCTTACTTTTTTTAAGTCTCTACTTTCAATAAGTTAAAATTATTATAGTAGTGGATAAGGTGCGTCACCGCATCCTTGAATCTTACGAAGGTGCGTAACCGCATCCTTGAGTTACTTAAATATCTCAAAAAAATGTGAAACCGCATTCTTAATTGAGATGTAATTTAATTATTATTGTACTCGTCTAAGGTATGATTGAGGCTAATATATATACCTATTATTATATTTAAACAATGTAACTATAAATACTAACGTCAAAATGTTAAAATAATCAAAAACCTTTTCTATATTTCATTTATCACCTCCTCAAAAAATATTAAATTCAATTAATTAAACCTTATTTTACTAAAGTGTAAAAGTACTTACGGTCATTAACAAAACAGAGTGTTATTAATTTACAAATTCTTAATATGAATTATTAATTTTTACTGAAGCATAACAAAATATATAAATAAATAAAGTAAAAGCCACAATAGGGTTTTCAAGCATTAACAAAACAGAGTGTAATTAATTTATAATTTTTTAATGAAAACAACAATTATATTAAGGGTACACTTTAACTAATAGTTAATGACACGTGTTACTTTATTTCATTTTACAAATATTTTTCGCTTAAACAATGTGGCAGTTATTATTATTTGCAAGTTATTTCCCCAATATTTAATGTCATAAAATATTGAACTCATAAAAAACCCTTTTTCTTAGAAAAATAATAATTATCTAACATTTAAATACACATCAAATCTGAAACCTCCCTTTGATCCACGACCCTTAGAATACCAAGAATCTAAAACACTTTAAATGATAAATATTAAATCATATAAAAAAACGTATCTTTGATTAACAAATAATAATTTACTTAGTTCATTTTTAAATTATGCTATCAACAAATTGATTAAGTTAATTGATAAGAATTCACGAGTCACGTTTCGACTTGATAAAATAGAGAGAATAAAGAAAAGTATTGATTCTTTGGTGATCAAGAAGCCATTATACATTATATCATATTCCAATCCAAATTTAACAATATAAATATTTGCATGTATTTCAATATTATAATAACAAAGCTAAATACTCCAAAAATTTAAATATGTTCATGATATCGAAATTAAGTACAATATAATCATGAAAAATCAAATTACAAAATAAATGTTAAATAGTACCTTTTGTGAAAATCAACTCACGAAAGGAAAGCAATTCTAACAGAAAACTGTTGTTCATTTTGTATTCCAAACATACTTAGAGCAAAACTTTGAACATCTTTGTAAGAAAACAAAGTTTAAGAACATTTTCACTACTAGAAAATTAAAACTAGTAGCGAAACTAGAATAAGAAATAGATTTTAAAAAAAATATATGAAATATTTTTCTTAAAGAAGAATTGTTGTTAATATGTGTCTAAAGAATCTTACTGATTCCAACAAACTTTGCAGAAACATGAAGTTACCAAGTTTAATGAACCAGTGAAGAACAAAAGAATAGAAGAACTAAAATTAATTCACAAATCTAAAGTTTGTAAAACACGTACCAGAATCTGGAAAATTTTTAATAGGAAAAAGATCAAGTCCACTGAATTCAAAGTGTCCCCTTAAGGAAATTATTCCCCTCTAGTATCCGAGGTTTGATTTGGAATATGACCTCCCAGGGTAAAATGATTTCAATCACCAGAGTATAGATACCAAAAACTTCGGTGTCAGCGAACCACTCAACGGCAGTAAAGTACACTTAGAATACTAGATTTAGTAGTTGAAGAAGAAGTCCATAAATTCTATTTAAAATGAGTGGAAATCCCTCAATTTATAGAAAACAAAGGATAGTGTGAAAAGGTTCGTATTGTGCCTTACCGGAAAGGTCACAAGCCTTTGGAAAAGTCACAATCTTTCAGAAAGGTCGTCACCTTTCTTAAAAGTCACAATTTTCCATAAAAGTCGTTACTTTTTCATAAAAGTCGCAACTTTTCATAAAAGTCACAACTCTTCATAAAAGTCGCAACTCTTCATTTTCCATTGACACCTTTTCAAAATCCAACAAAAACAACAAACTCGAAACTACGAATGCAAACCTCAAACTGAAGATTTGTTTATGAGTAAAAAAATATGTAACAAGAGGACGAGTATGTTTATTGTGTGCTCGTGGAGAAGGAAGTCGATTGCTGAATTTTTATTTTATTTTTCCTTGTTGCTTCGTCCGTTCTTCTGTGTGGTTATATGGGTGTGTATATATGTAGATTGTGGGGTGGTGTGAGGAGTGGGGGAATGGGTTGAGGGTTGTGGGAAAATGGTAAGAGTAATGGGGTAGTTTATTTTTTTATTTTTTTATTTTTTTATATATATGAAATAATATAATATTGTTAATATTAATACTAAGAAATAGTAAATTATAATTAAAAATATATTGCTTATTAATTAAATTAAAATAAACATATCTTTTATTTGTTTTGTTATCTTCAAATATTTTAAAATAAACTCACAAAAATAAGACAATTGAAATATCTAACTTAAACCTAAAAGAAACATTTAAGGAATAAATATATTGTCAAAAATTACGTGTTTACAATTTGCCCCTCTTCGATTAGAAACAAGCTGAGTTTCCAGACAAAGAATTAGAGAAAGCGATAAGTTTTAGCCGGACTCTTATTTGAAAGAATAATATGCGACCGAGTCTTTGTTTTGGACAACTTACATATCCCGAGTTGTAAGGGAATCAGGTCATGTGTAGTTCAAGGAGATGAGTTGTTGGAAGTTTAGTGAGGTTCCATCGATGCTCCAAGTCGTGACTCTTATCCTTGCATAAAAAAAAATTGAAAGCTAATAGTCAAAAGAAAAATAAATATACAAGCTCCTATCTATGCCACTTTTCTTGAGCCTTCACTTGAATCTTGACTTTAAGATATCACATTGATTTCGGGGTGAGTATCGTAACCTTGAATTGGATTGGAGGCTGAACTTTCCATTTAGATTGATCTTTTTTGACACTCTTCAAAATGAAAAATTTGAATATGTTCTTGAATGAATGCACTAAAAAAGAAAATTTCGGACAATCATGGGGATTGATCATTCTCTGGAAAGATGGAAACTTTGTTCTTGAATTTTAAATCCATGTTTCGCTTAAAGAAACTTGAAACCATCACAAACCAAAAAAATAAATTAACTTTTTGCCCCAGTTCTCACTGGAAAATTTTTGTGAGTTATTAGCTAATGTAAATAATAATATAAACTCAGACTAGAAAGTGTTTTTCCTAGGAGAAAATAAAATAACATCTCAGACAAAGACGTGTTTATCCTAGGAGAAAGTGATCGAATTCCATTATGTAGGAGGGTCCCGCTAATCCTATTGTCCAGGAGAGTCCTGTTAATACTACGTCCCATTATTCGAAGGGTCCTGTTACTCTAATTTCCATTGTTTAGGGCAGTCCTGCTACGCTAATTCTCATTGTTTAAGAGGGTCCTGCTAAACTACTTCCCATTGTTTAGGAGGGTCATGCGACTCTAATTCCCATTGTTTAGGAGGGTCCTACAACTGTAACTCCCATTATTTAGGATGGTCCTGCTACACTAATTCCCATTGTTTAAGGAGGGTCCTGCTACGCTAATTCTCATTGTTTAGGAGGATTCTGTAACTCTAATTCTCATTGTTTAGGAGGGTCCTGCTACTCTAAGTCCCATTGTTTAGGAGGGTCCCACTATTCTTGTAACACCTCGTATCCAAAACAGACCAAAAATCAGTTTTCCAGAAAATCTGCAGGTGCATCATGGTTGTCATCAATGGACCGTAGCCTTATCCACGGTCAATCATGCATATCCGTCGATGGAGTCAGGAACCCCCAAAATCTCAGAGGAGGAAAATTTGACTTAGTGTCGAACGACGAATGTACCTACCGTCCGCAGGTTAGACTACGGTCCATAGTTTGTATCCGTCGATTGACACCCCACTGACTCACTCTCTGACAAAAACCACATTTGACCAGCACGGTCAGTAGATGGACCTACGTATTGTACGTCTGACCTTAGGTGGAAATTAACAGACAGTTGGGGGGGATGCAGTTGGGTCAACTTTAATTAATCATAATTCTTAGCAAAAAATGTATTAGGGGTCCCATGATAAACCCACAGATAGATAATTGAATAAGCTTTTCATAGCCACCAATCTTGCTAAAATCAGACCTCCAAGTAAAAAGTTATGTACGTTTTAGTAAAGACATGTCGAACAGAATTAAACTACGGAACCAAACGACTGACCGTCGATTGAATGATGGACCGTCAGTCCGGGTCGTCGTTTGATCTGACAACAATTAACTCAGGGGTCTTCTGGTCTATTCTAACTTCATTGAAACCCTAAGATACGTTGTGTTGACCCCCTAAATCATCATATTTTAGTCAGTTTAAGCCTAGAAACATAACGAAAACATACCTACGTCAAAATCATAAATCAGAACTTACAAAATTAGAAGTAATAAAGGAAAAAAAGGTCAAGAACCCTAGTTCAAGAATGCAACAAGGTTCCAACAGTTCTAGCCCCAACATCTGAATATTTCTCTGTGAATTTTATCACCAGGTATGTGGGATTTCACTAGTGGGTTCCTTTCACCCATTTGGTCCCTAGTTTTCAGTCAGGTTCTTGATTCCCATATCATACTTAGACCTAGGATTTCTTGAACTTCAATATAACTTAATGAATTAATTCGTTATATGTTCCAAATTAGATTTCTATGTCATTACTTAGATTATTGCATGAATTTCAGAACCCTAGCCATGTATTTCTTTAGTTCTTGAATTACACATGCTAGGTCAGATATTTTAGTTACCTCAGATATACATGCCTTAGTTATAAATGCACAATTACCAGAATAATAGTTGCATTCTCAGTATACATGTTCAGTTTTGAGCTATCAAGTATTTACAGAAACTTAGTCATAATCAGTTAATTACATAATTCATTGGGAGTAGCATTAATATCGAGTTGGACTAGTAGGTTGTAAGTCCCCTCTGTGGGCATCAGTTTAGTGATCACGCCAGCATGCCTTTATACCTCTGCAAAGTATATTGGATCCTCTCGATGGGGCGTATACATCGGGCTCCACATTTAGCTCATGTGATTTTATTATCGATTATTAGTAGCTCCCACAGTTCAGTCAGAATCTATTGTTCGGTTTCAACATCTTATAAATTTGTCATTGCATCCAGTTAGCTCAGAATTCAATATATCATGTTTAGATAATTATACTTGCTTTTGTGCTTGTTTAGTTACATTTTATTTCAGCTTTACTCTAACCTACATGCTCAGTACCTTCAAGTACTGATGCATACATGTGCTACATCTTCTCGTGATGTAGATTCAGCTTCTCATCATCCAGATCACGCTTAGGTAGATTCCCCATCTCCAGTTCAACAAAATGAATAGTGAGTCCTCATTCTCCGAGAACAATAGTCATGAGTTTCTTTTCAGTATTTTAGTCATTTAGTTTCAGTTTTTTCTAGAATTAGCTGGGGCTTGTCCCAGCATTTCTAGTCAGTTAGAGGGCTTATTTTAGACATAGATAGTTTTAGCTTAGTGTTGAGTTAATAACTTTTTTTTATTAAACTCATTGTTTTCATTTATCTCAGTTATAGGATTTGGGTATTCCCCATATTTTCAATTTAGATTATGATTTAGCTTCAGCATTCAGTTTATTAACTTTAGTATGCTCATGATTATGCAGCAGGGTTAGCGTGGGTCAATTGTGGTCCTAGGTTTCGTGTCCGTGTCTCGGGGATATCTCGAGGCGTGACAAAGATTGGTATCAGAGAACTAGCTTCAAAAGTCCTAGGATTTCTGAAAAGATGAACTAAGTACAGTCCTTTTCATGGGTGTGAAGTGAACGACATCTAATGAGAGGGAGGCTACAATGTGTTTTAGGAGAACTTCACTTTCTTGTTACTCTTATCGTGCATAAGCTATGATCTTATTCCACTCTAACTTGATGTTCTACGTTTCAGATCATGCCTCCTCATAGAGGTAACACTAGGAATGCTAACGCAGCTCCTCCGTTCCCAGATCAGGAAGTCTCCAATTCTGAGATGAGGATTGCTATACAAATGTTGGCTCAGAGTATGACTAATTAGAACAATCGGGTTCATGCTCATGTGATTGAAAATGGTGGATCAGTAGCAACAAGGATCCGTGACTTTGTTAGGATGAATCGGCCTAAGTTCTTAGGATCACAAACTAATGAGGATCCTCAAAATTTCTTGGATGAGATCAAGAAGATATTTGAGGTACTGCAAGTCACTAGGAATGATCGAGTTGAGTTGGTATCATACAGTTGAAGGATGTTGCTCATATTTGGTACACTCAGTGGAAGGAAAATAGAGGTACATATGCAGCTCCTATTACTTGGGATTGCTTTATTGGGACCTTTATGGACAGGTTTTTCCCAATAGAGTTGAGTGAAGCAAAGGCTCAGGAATTCATGAACTTAAGGCAGGGAAACATGACGGTCCAAGAGTAGGGGCTCAAGTTTAACCAACTCTCCAGTTATGCTCCTCACATGGTTGCTGACTCCAGGGCTCAGATGAATAAGTTCTTATATGGAGTGTCAAAATTGGTAAAAATTGAGTGCAGAAGTGCTATGTTACTTGGAGATATGAATATCTCTAGTCTTATTACTCATGCTCAATAGGTTGAGGGTGATAAGCTTAGGGAACAGGCTAAGGAGAATAAGAAGGCTAGGACTGGGAACTTTGACTATTCACAGTAGAAATCGGGTGGTGGATACTGCTCGCAAAGTCAACAAAAGTTTTCAGCTCCAGCCCCTTCGTCAGCTAGTTTTCCATCCTCCAATAACATGTATGACCAAAAGGGTAGAACACCAGGCTCTAAGTCTCAGGGAAGTGCTTCAGGCACCAAGACTTACTCCACTTGCCCTAAGTGTGGTAAGAACTATTCGTGCTAGTGTCTCTCAGGAAAAGAAGGATGTTTTGTGTGCGGTCAGTCTGGTCACAGGTTGAGGGATTGTCCTTCTAAATAGGGTCAAGGAGGTGGAAATGGTAGAGCTCAGTCTACAACTTCAGCAGCACTAGAAAGTCGCCCGACTCACCATGGTAACTCATCTAGTACAGGTGGCAGTCAGCGCTAGAATAGGTTGTATGCTCTTCAGGCGCGCCAGGATTAGGAACGTTCTCCTGATGTAGTTACTAGTACGTTACGAGTCTTTGACTTTGATGTTTATGCATTGTTAGATCTAGGGGCTACTCTTTCTTTTATAACTCCTTACATAGCAGTCCAATTCCGTAATAGTCCAGAAACTCTCTCAGAACCTTTCTCAGTCTCTACTCAAGTTGGTGACCCAGTTTTAGCTAGAAGGGTATATAGAAATTGCCCTGTCACAGTCTCTCAGAAAGTCACCTAAACAGATCATTTAGAATTAGAAATGGTAGACTTTGATGTCATTCTAGACATATATTGGTCACATTCCTGTTATGCCTCAGTATATTTTAAAACTAGGATCGTTCATTTTCGGTTTCCAGATGAACCAATCTTAGAACGGAAGGGTAGTAGCTTAGGGACTATGGGTCGATTCATTTCTTACCTTAAGGATAGAATGATGATCTCTAAGGGTTATCTCTATCATCTAGTTTGGGTTAAGTATTCTAGCTCTGAAACACGAACTCTTGAGTTAGTTCAAGTATTCTATGAGTTTCTAAAAGTGTTGCCAGAAGATCTTCCTAGAGTCCCTCCCGAGAGGGAAATCGACTTTTAAATTGAACTCCTTCAAGATACACAACATATTTATATTCCTCCTTATAGAATGGCTCCACCAGAGCTTAAGGAATTGAAAGAGCAGTAAAACGACCTTCTAGATAAGGGCTTCATTAGACCTAGTATTTCACCATGGGGTGCATCAGTGTTGTTCATAAAGAAGAAAGATGGTTCCCTCTGAATGTGCATTGACTATAGACAGTTGAACCAGGTCACAATCAAGAATAAGTATCCCATCCCAGGATTGATGAATTATTTGACCAACTTCTGGGCGCTTGCCATTTCTCAAAGATAGACCTCAGATCGGGTTATCATCAACTTAGGGTCTGAGATAATTACATTCCGAAAATAGCCTTCAGAACTTGGTATGGTCATTATGAATTTGTAGTTATGTCGTTTGGACTAACCAATGCTCGTGCAGCTTTCATGGATTTGATGAATAGAGTGTTCAAACAACACTTGGACTTGTTCGTTATCGTCTTCATTGATGATATATTCATTACTCTCTAGGAATGAGCAAGAACATGCGAGTCATTTGAGAATTGTTCTACAGACCCTCAAGGATTGCTAGCAATTAAGTTTAGCAAATGTAAGTTCTGGTTGCAATCTGTTTCTTTCCTTGGTGACATTATATCTGGCGAAGGGATCGAAGTGGATTCACATAAGATAGAACTAGTGAAACAATGGCCCAGACCTACCTCTTCTACCAATATCAGAAGTTTCTTAGGTCTAGCGGGTTATTACAGAAGGTTCGTGGAAGGATTATCAACTATAACCTCACCATTGACTAAATTAACTCAAAAGATTGTCAAGTTTCAATGGTCAGATGATTGTGAGAAAAGCTTTGCAAAATTGAAAACTAGATTTACTACAACTCCTGTCTTGACTCTACTAGAGGGTTCAAATAGTTATGTGGTCTACTGTAATGCATCCAGAGTTGGCATAGGTTGTGTGTTGATGCAGCGAGATAAGGTTGTAGCTTATGCTTGTAGACAACTTAAGGTGCATGAGAAGAGCTATCCAAATCATGACCTCGAGCTTGTAGTAGTGGTGTTTGCACTCAAGATATAGAGACACTACTTGTGTGGTGTTCACGTAGATGTGTTCACTGATCATAAGAGCCTTCAGTATGTGTTCACCCATAAAGAGTTGAATCTACACCAGAGGAGATGGCTTGAGTTCCTTAAGGATTATGATATGAGTGTGCATTATCATCCTAGTAAGGCAAATGTAATAGCAGATACTCTTAGTAGATTATCAATGGGTAGTGTATCCCATGTTAAGGAATAAAGGATGGAGCTAGTGAAGGATATTCACAGGCTTACTCGTTTAGGAGTTCGCCTTATGATCATATCAGAAAATGGTGTAACAGTTCAGAATGGGGTGGAATGTTCTTTGGTAGTGGAGGTTAAAGAAAAGCAAGACAGTGATCCAATCTTGCTTGAACTTAAGGGTGTAGTCCACAATCAGAGAGTGGAGGTTTTCTCCCAAGGGGGAGACAGTGTATTTCACTACCAGGGTAGATTGTGTGTTCCTGATATGGGTGAGTTGAGAAAGCATATCCTTGAAGAAGCCTATAACTCCAGATATGATATTCATCTAGGTGCTACTAAGATGTACCGCGATTTGCGAGAAGTCTATTGGTGGAAGGGAATAAAGAGGGATATAGCAGACTTTGTAAGTAAGTGCCCCAATTGTCAGCAAGTCAAGGTAGAACATCAGAAACCAGGAGGTATGACTCAAGAGATCGATATTCCTATTTGGAAGTGGGAGGTGATCAATATGGATTTCATCACATGGCTATCTCGTACTCGCAGACAACATGACTCAATTTGGGTGATAGTTGATAGGATGACTAAGTCTTCTAACTTTTTAGCAGCCAAGACTATAGATTCGACAAAGGACTATGGCAAACTTTACATTAATGAAATTGTGAGGTTTCATGGGGTTCCTTTATCTGTCATCTCAGATAGAGATCCTCAGTTAACCTCTCATTTATGGAAGTCATTTCAAAATGGTCTTGGTACTCAAGTTAACCTTAGTAAAACATTTCATCCACAGACGAATGGACAAGCAGAGTGTACCATTCAAACCCTAGTGTATATGTTGAGAGCTTGTGTGATCGATTTCAAGGGTAGCTGGGATGATCACCTCCCTATTATTGAGTTCATTTACAACAATAGCTACCATTCAAGCATTCAGATGGCCCATTATGAAACTTTGTTTGGGCGTAGATGTAGATCTCTTATTTGTTGGTTTGAAGTAGGTGAAGCAACTTTGACAAGGACATATTTAGTCCTTTATGCGATGGAGAATCATTAGAGATAGACTTAACACAGCCCAAAGTCGTTAGAAATCTTATGCAAATGTGAGAAGAAGAAAACTAGGGTTCCAAGTTGATGATTGGGTTTTTTCTTAAAGTCTCACCTTTGAAAGGGGTGATGAGATTTGGCAAGAAAGGGAAGCTCAGTCTTACATATTTAGGTCCTTACAAGATCTTGAAAACGGTTGGCAAGGTGGCATATGAGTTAGAGTTTCCAGCAGAATTAGCAGCAGTGCATCTAGTCTTCCACATATCACTCTTGATGAAGTGTGTGGGTGATGCAGCCTCTGTAGTGACATTGGAGAGTGTGGCAATGAAGGATAGTCATTTTCATGAGGATGTACCAATTGAGATTCTTGACCATAAGGTTAGAAGGTTGAGAAACAAAGAAGTCGCTTCAGTCAAGGTTTTGTGGAGGAGTCAGTCTAAAAAGGGAGCTACTTGGGAAGCGGAAGCAGCAATGAAAGCCAAGTATCCTCACCTCTTTCCTTCCGATTCCACTCCAGCTTGAGGTAATACTTCCTCTTTAGTTTTCCAGTCATTCATGCGTGAATTCAGTTTTAGAATCATGTTCCTTCAATTTGTTCTTGCATTTTCAGCGTATTTGCATGTTCTTGAAAATCAATTTAGTCAGAAAGTCAGTTCTCAGTGTTAAGTAGTAGGGTTTGCAGCTCTCTCCCTCTATTCCAGCTAGTTTAGTCTTCATTCGAGGACAAATGTTTCCAAGGGGGAGATAATGTAACGCCCCATATCCAAAACAAACCAAAAACCGGTTTTCCAAAAATTCTGCAGGTGCATCAACAGCTGCCATCGACGGACTGTAGCCTTACCCACGGTCCGTCCTGCACATCCGTCGATGCAGTCCAAAACCCCAAAAATTTCAGGCAAGGAAAATTTGACTAAGTGTCGAACAACGGACGGACCTACGGTCCTTAGGTCAGACTATGGTCCATAGTCTATATTCGTCGATCGACACCCCATTCACCCATTCTCTAACAAGTACCAAGATTGACCAGCATAGTTCGTAGATTGAGCTATGGATCGTAGGTGGGTATTAACAGACAGTTGATGGGGATGCAGTTGGGTCAACTTCAATTGATCACAACTCTTAGCACAAAATGAATTAGGTGTCCCATGACATAACCACAGATAGATAACTGAATTAGTTTTCCATAACCACAAACCTTGCTAAAATCAGACCTCCAAGTAAAATGTTTTAGTAAAGGCCTGTCGAATAGACCCAACCTACGGACACAAACGACGGACCGTCAGTCCAGGTCATCGTTTGGTCCGACAACAATTAACACGGGTTCTTTTTGTCTTTCCCCATTTTTGTAAACCCTAAGATGCATAGTTTTGACCCTAAATCATCAGAGTTTTGTCAGTTTAAGCCTAGAAACATATAAGTCAAAATCATAAATCAAAACTTAGAAAATTAGAAGCAAGAAAGTAGAAAAAGGTCAAGAACCCTAGTTCAAGAAAGCAACAAGGTTCCAGCAGTTCCATACCTAAAATCTAAATATTTCTCTGTGAATTTCATCACCAGGTATGTGGGATTTCACTACTGAGTTCCTTTCACCAATTGGGTCCTTACTTTTTCGGTCAGATTCTTGATTCCCATATCACGCTTAGACCTAGGGTTTCTCGAACTTCAACAAAACTTTATGAATTAATTAGTTATATGATCCAAATTAGATTTACCATGTCATTACTTAGATTATTTCATGAATTTCAGAACCCTAGCTATGTATTTCTCTAGTTCTTGATTAACATATACTAGGTCAGATAGGTCAGATATTCAATTACTTCAGATTTACATTCCTCAGTTATGAATGCATAATTACCAGATTAATTGTTTCACTCTCAGGTTGCATGTTTAGTTTTGAGCTATCCAGTATTTACAGAAACTCATTCATAATTAGTTAATTGCATAATTCATTTAGAGTAGAATTCATACCGAGTTGGACTAGGGTTCAGCGTACCAAATTAGTCCCAGAACTACTATCCATGTAGGTTGTAAGTCCCCTCTGTGGACATAAATTTAGTGATCACGCCAACATGCCTATATACCTCTGGCAAGGTATATTGGGTCCTCTCGATGGGGCGTATACATTAGACTCCATATTTAGCTCATTAATTTTATTATTGGTTATTAGTATCTCCCATAGTTCAGTAAGACTCTATTGCATTGACCATTTATCAGTATATTCAGTATTCGATTTCAGCATGTTATAAATTGGTCATTGCATCTAGTTAGCTCTGAATTAAGTATCTCATGTTCAGATTATTATACTTGCTTTTGTGTTTGTTCAGTTATGTTTTATTTAAGCTTTACTCTATTCTACATGCTCAGTACCTTCAAGTTCTGACGCATACATGCGCTACATCTTCTCGTGATGTAGGTTCAAGTTCTCAGCATTCAGATCACGCTTAGGTCGATTCCTGATCTTCAGTTCAGCAGATTCAGTGGTGAGCCCTCATTCTCTGAGGACAATAGTCATGAGTTTCTTTTTAGTTTTTTAGTCATTTAGTTTCAGTTTTTGCTAGTTAGAGGCTTATTTCGGACATAGATAGTTTTAACTTAGTGTTGAGTTAATAACTTTTTTTGTATTAAACTCATTATTTTCATTTATCTCAGTTATAGGATTTTGGTATTCTCCATATTTTCAGTTTAGATTATGATTTAGCTTCCACATTTAGTTTATTATCTTTAGTATGCTCATGATTATGCCAGCAGGGTTAGATTGGGTCACTTGTGGTCCTAGGTTCCGTGTTTGCGTCTCAGTGATATCTCGGGGCATGACAATTGTAGTTCTCATTGTTTAGGAGGGTCCTGCTATTCTAGTTCTCATTGTTTAAGAGGGTCCTGCTAATCTACTTCCCATTGTTTAGGAGGGTCCTGCTACACTAATTCTCATTGTTTGGGAGGGTCTTTTTACTCTAGTTCCCATTGTTTAGGAGGGTCCTGCTACTCCAATTTCCATTGTTTAGGAGGGTCCTACTACTCTAGTTCCCATTGTTTAGGAGGGTCCTGCTAAGCTAATTTCCATCGTTTAGGAGGGTCCTGCTATTCTAGTTCCCATTGTTAAGGAGGGTCTTGCTACTCTAATTCCCATTGTTTAGGAAAGTCTTGCCACTCTGAATCATCTAATAGAATTACCATAACATTTAAACTTTTAGTTTTAATTTTGTTATTTTTCTTATAATATAATTTTTTTATCTTAAAAGAAAAAAATAAAAAAAAAATACTAATAATGGTCTCCAAGTAGGAAGTGTTAATCATATGAGAAAATGATAAATATATGTCTCAGACTAGAAAATGTTTGTACAAGGAGAAAAAATACATGTAACAAATTGTTTTATTTTATTATTTTTTTGCAATAATGTTTACAAAATTTGAGTCTTCCATTTTTTATTTTAATTTTATAATGGTGGTTTATTTGTGGCATTGACTTTGATGATAATTGTTTCTGTTGTTGCCATGTTTGATACTAATTTCAGCTTGAGACAGACTGCTTTCATCCGCTAGTCAGCTCACCTTGATAATCTTACAATACATCTCTAGTTGTTCAGAACTTTCAACTTCAAATTTTCATATTTTTTCCATATTCCAACAATCATTGAATCTTGTATCCAAATAAATTCTCAAACTTTGTCAATTGTTGACAAGTTACAATGCATGCCATTATTTCTTGAATCATGTCAAATTTGATGTGCTTGCTACACTTTTTTTTGAGCAGTTGAAGAAATCATAGCAATTTTGAGATTATTTTATGCATGCTTTATTAAAAACTAACTCAAGAAAGAAATACAAAACGAATTGAGTTATACAAAATGAGAAAAGAGAAAGAAAAAAATATTCATTTTGAGGAAAAAAATATATGAAAAAAATAAAAAGAGACTCATTTGAGAGTGATGCTCAATTCTAATGATCATGACATGCATGTGAGATTAAATGATTGATCTGTCCAATCCATATAAACTTTATTTTGGTCAAACTTTCAGCCTTTTGAAGTCATGCTTTTATTATCCAATCTTGTAATAAATTCATGCTTCACATTCGACTTGTGGTGCCTCAAAATGTTTTTCACCAATGATCTCACTCATTTTGTATATCTCTCACTCATCATATTCTTATAGTGCCCTTAGAGTTTTCACCAATGAGTAGATGAACGTCGGGAAACATGCATAATTATTGAATGAGACACTTTTGTGACCTCCCAATCCTTGCATATCTCTTAAACTCTGTTCCAAACACTTCATTTTTCTCTTCATTTCTTCATGTTCCTCGTTCTTAACAGTTTTTTCAGCTTCAACATGGGAACTATACTGATGAGTATGAGGGTAAGAGTTTGGAATTTGGAATGTCAATTCAGGGTTATAATCTCGATTATACTGAACTTTAGGTGGTGGTCATTGTTGGATTTGTACTCCATTATATGTGGTGGGAAGCTACAAGTTGGCGCAGTCGACATGAAGAGTGGGTTACTCGTCATTGGTATACTCAAAGGACCGCACTGTAGAAGTTCCAGCAACGTTGGATGTGTTAGCATAAGCACCAAATTCAAGTGGATAAATAGGATCATTTGTCAACACTTGGATACGGGGTGACACATTTGTATTTATATAGTTGGAGATTGAAGATGATGGAGCTTGTCCACTCATCCAAGCTTCGTACATCTCTGTCATATGTTGTCTTAATACTCTTACTTCTTGTGTTGATTCTTTTTGTTGTGAGGTCATCTGGTTTTGAACTTCATCATTGTCCGAATCATTTCCATCTTTCTGAACCATTTTATTTTTCCCTTTTGACCTTGTATTATAGGGAAGAGATGTCAGCTAAACCACAAACCAACCACGTTAATTTAACTCTGTGCATGAATGATTAAATATGTTAGGGTTAGACATTTCTTAATTATTTATTACTAATAATTTGTTTTTTTAAAAAATAAAATAAAATAAATTATTGTATAATGCATTTATCAAAATCCGTTCCGGATAGCGTATATAACACGCTCGCGAACATGGATAAGATCTTTGTATTATTTTATTTTATTTTATTTATTTATTTATTTTAGGAAAAATCCTTCAAACTTTTTTTAATTATTTAAAGAAAATTAATAAAAACTTCTTTTTGATAAAAATTAAAACTCCTTATTTTTCATCTTTTTGTTTTAAATTTTGAGATTTTTTAAATAAAGAATCACCGAACCTGGAGAGGGTTGCCTACATGTCTCATCAAGTGAGAACCAGGTGTGTGTAGTTCGTTTAGATTGAACGACTTAATTAAATTCTTTTTACATATTAAAACTTGTTTGAAAATAAAATTTTTTTATTTTAAAAATTAATTATACAAAATAAACTTAAATATTTTTTTTAGTTGAATAGAGAAAAATCTTTCATTCTATTATTTTTTAAATATTTTTTGTTGTAAACATAAAAATTTCACTACACTAATCATACTAAAATGAGTCAATTTCTAAAGACTATCTAATTGGTCAAGTAAAAGAGGGATACTAGTTCATGGTGGACCGAACTCTTGTTTCGAGACTCACTAAGTCAAATACAAATTATGCAAATGAGTGAAGCCTACCAGTGGTAACGAGGACCTAAAAGAGGTAGGTGTATTGACTGACTTACTTAAGCGGACAACTCGAGCCAAGGTGAGACAACTGATCAGTAGCAGCGATATTCCAACTACATTGATGGTCCAACCACGCCTAACATGTGCTACTAGTAAATCCTTCACTGGGTGTCAAGACACTCCACCTTTATCTCAAGGGAAAATAGGATGCATACTTGCATTCTTGTGAACATGTGGAAGTGTAGTCAAAAACTCATAAAGTGTGCGTGAGAGATTTTTTTAGTAAAGTTCAACAATATAAATATTTTTAAAAAAAAACAATAAATGAGAAGCAAATACCATATTAGGCCATCAAAAACAATATAACCAATAAAAATAAAATAATTGAATCAAGTAAAAGTCAATATAAAAAGCTCGAATTCTGGTTAGTCTCAAGCGGGGTCGCCAGAGATGTCACACCCCTTTTTGCGCATCACAATAAGGGTTTTTACAATTTAAGTGACGTTGTTGATTAAGGATTATTTTTCTTTCAGAGTCACCACTTGGAATTGAGTTATAATGTTCCAAGTCACCTTTTTAAAATCCTTACCAAAAGGAAATGACTCGTTAGTTGGTCTGCGAACCCGAAAGTCGGGTAAGAAATTTTGTTAATCGAGGGGAAGGTATTAGGAATCCCTCAAGTCCCGTGATTCTAGCACGGTTGCTTTTATTGACTTACACTTCTTTTAACTAATTTTTTTTCTTTTGATATATTTTACATGCTACAATTTTGTTCATATTTTTATTGCTGTATTTTTATTAGTCTTAAACCGGATGCATAACCACATTCTTCATCTTGACGTTTAGAGACATAACTGTCTTCTTCGCATTTCATTTAATAGCCTTATTTTTTTATGAGTCTCTACTGTAAATAAATGAAAATTAATTATAATAGTGGACAAGGTGCGTCACGGATATCCTTGAATTTTACGAAGGTGCGTGACTGCATCCTTATGTTTCTTAGATATCTCAAAAAGATGTGGAACCACATTCTTAATTGAGATGAAATTTAATTATTATTGTACTCATCTAAGATGTGATTGAGCCTAATATATATACCGATTATTATATTTAAACAATCTAATAATAAATAGTAACATCAAAATGTTAAAATGACCAAAAACGTTTTCTATATTTTATTTATCACCTCCTCACAAAATATTAAATACAATTAATTAAACCTTATTTTACTAAAGCATAACAGTACTTCCGGTCATTAACAAAACAGTGTGTTATTAACTTACAGAATTTTAATATGATTATTAATTTTTAGTGAAGCATAACAAAATATATAAATAAATAAAGTAAAAACTACAATAGTGTTTTCAAGCATTAATAAAACTGAGTGTAATTAATTTATAATTTTTTTAATGAAAACAACAAATATATCAAGGGTACACTTTAACTAATAGTTAATGACGCGTGTGACTATATCTCATTTTATAAATATTTTTCGCTTAAACAATGAGGCAGTTATTATTATTTGCAAGTTATTATACCAAAATTTAATGTCATAAATTAATGAACTCATAAAAAGACCCCCCCCCCCTTTTTTTTTTAGAAAAAATAATAATAATCTAACATTTATATACACACCAAATTTCAAACCTCCCTTTGATCCACGACCCTTAGAATTCCAAGAATCTAAAACACATTAGATGATAAAGATTAAATCATATAAAAAACGTATCTTTGATTAATAAATAATAATTTATTTAGTCCATTTTAAAATTATGCTATCACAAATTGATCAAGATTCACGAGTCACGTTTCGGCTTGATAAAATAGAGCGAATAAAGAAAAATATTGATTCTTTGGTGAGCAAGAAGCCATCATACGTTATATTACATTTCAATCCAAGTTCAACCATACAAATATTTGCATGTATTTCAATATTATAATAACAAAGCTAAACACTCCAAAAATTTGAATATATTCATGACATCGTAATTAAGTACAATATTATCATGAAAAATCAAATTATAAAATAAACGTTAAATAGTACCTTTTGTGAAAATCAACTCACAAAAGAAAAACAATTCTAACTGGGAAGCACGAACTTGAAACTTCAAATGCAAACCTCAAACTCAAACTCAAACTTTGTTTACGAGTAAAAAAATGTATAACAAGAGGATGAGTATGCATATTGTGTGCGCGTGGAAAAGGAACTCTATTGCTGAATTTTTATTTTATTTTTCCTTGTTGCCTCGTTCGTTCGTCTGTGTGGGTCTAGAGGTGTGTATATATGTAGATTGTGGGGGTGGTGTGAGGAGTGAGGAATGGGTTGAGGGTTGTAGGAAAATGGGAAGAGTAATGGGGTAGTTTATTTTTTTTATTCTTTGTATATATGAAATAATATAATATTGTTAATAATAAACTAAAAAGAAAATTAACCAACTAATAGTAAATTATAATTAAAAATATATTGCTTATTAATTAAATTAAAGTAAACATATCTTTTTTGGTATTTTGTTATTTTCAAATTTTTTAAAAAGAACTCACTAAAATAAGATAAACTTGAAATATCTAACTTAAACATAAAAGAAACATTTAAAGAATAAAAATATTGTCAAAAATTACATGTGTAGACTCTCTATATTTCAGATTTAAATTTGCAATTGTGTATTCTTCACTTCTCAATCAGAACATCATATACTCATTTTCTGACAAATTATTTTACAATAATATAATATGTAGAAAAATGTAACATATGTCTAAGATTAAGATTTATGAAATGTATAAAAGATGTGGACATTAGATATCTCAGCCAAATCAGCCTCATTTGTTACTTCTAACACATAAGCCCGTACAAAGTCGACTTGATTCACAACAATACTCCCTTCCTGAATAAGAACCTTGTCCTCAAGGTTCGGTAGAACAATATTGATATCATACGGCGAACTGGTTAATACTTGGATACGTGTTATAAGTTGATTTAACAAGTATTATGTCATCTTTTTTTTCCTGATTAATCCTTAAGAGGAAATATTACAAGAGCCACTTGACTAAGGCTGTATCAGTGACATTCTGATCTACTCTTACATTTATATTACAATATGGAGTGGAAATACATGTTGGGTTTTAGCAAGTGTGAATAGGAAAAGAAAAGAGAGAATATGAAAAGTAAGGGAACTACTTTGGAGGGAAAATGAAATATCATTTGCAAAGTGCAAATGAAAAGTCATTTCTCCCATATCGGCAAAAGAAAGGGAAATTGTTGTCCTTATAGAAGGAAACACTTCCATTACTTCTTAAAGAGCTAAGAAGAAGATGCCCCCTCGCGTCGTCGTCGTCGCTTGCACGGCCTCGGCCTCGGCTTCGGCTTTGGATTTTGAGGTGATTGATAAGTTTTTTGAAAAAATTTTATTTAATCAGTTTTTGTTTAATCAAATAAATCCTGTTAAAATTATCTCTTATAAATTTGCGGGTAACGGTAACATTCCGAAAAGTTGTTACTCTTTCCGAAAAGTCTTTACTTTCCGAAAAGTCGTTACTTTCAAAAAAGTCGTTATTTTCCTAACAGACACAATTTTTTGAAAAGTTGTTATTTTTTTCCAAAAGACACAACTTTCTGGATAAAATGGGTTTGAACAGATTTCACTAAATAGACACGTTCCTTGCTGAAAAAGGCTATAAAAGGAAGTCAATTTTTGATTTTTTCAAACACTGAAAATTTTCCTTCTCTGCATTTAGTTTTCTCTCAAACAAAATCAAAGTGTCGATCGACTGAGTCTGTGTGACTTGTTGCTGTTCTTAAGTTCGTTAAAGTTAAAGAAGTTTGAGGTACCACTATTTCTTTAACAGGTTTAATCCGTTTTATCTTGGGAGAAATTAATTCATAACCTTGGGTACAGTGAGGGATTAAATTTCTTAAGGACACACAGTAGTTTCTGTGGACTCGGATTAATTCTTGTATTTTATGTATTTTCTGCTTCATCTTATTTCTGTTTCTGTTCATTGGTTAACCTTATAAATACAGGTTACTATAAGAATAACAATCTTAAGAAATTTAACAGTTTCTGTATTTGAGGTTTCTGGAGATTAAAACCTTTATGGTTTTCTACTCTGCTTGAATTTTTAAAATTCATTCGATTAACAATTAAAAGAACATAAAAACTTTATCGTTAAATCAGAAACAGTTTGTGTAAAGATTTGTTCTTTACTGTTAGTATTTTAAATACTTAACTTATCTACCATTTGTGACAGAAAAAAAAAGACTAATTCAAGTCAAACAATTGTTGGAACAGTAAGTGCTGCAACAACAACGGTTGCACATAATTGTTCAAATGCTGCCTTAGCGCTGGCTGAGAAACCTGCAAAGTTTTCTGGAGTCGACTTTAAGAGATGGCAGCAAAAGATGTTCTTCTATATCACTACGTTGAGTCTGAAGAAGTTCATTAATGAGAATATTCCTGTTATGTCAGATGAAACTCCGGCTGATGAACGATTCTTGGTAACAGAAGCATGAACACACTCAGGTTTTTTGTGTAAAAATTATATTTTGAGTGGTCTGCAAGATGATCTGTACAATGTGTACAGCAATGCCAAAACCTCAAAAGAACTATGGGATGTTTTAGAAAATAAGTACAAAACAGAAGATGCTGGAATGAAGAAATTTATTGTGGCAAAATTTCTGGACTATAAGATGATAGACAGTAAGACTGTCGTCACCCAAGTTCAAGAATTGCATGTCATAATCCATGATCTCCTTGATGAAGGTATAAATTTATTTAATGTCTATGTTAGAAATATTAAGTTTCCCCTCAATACTCACATAATCTTTAATGTAGGATTGATTGTGAATGATGCTTTTCAAGTGGCTGCAATTATTGAAAAGTTACCTCCATTGTGGAAGGACTTTAAAAACTACTTGACACACAAACGCAAGGAGATGACTGTTGAAGATCTCATAATAAGGTTGAGAATCGAAGAGGATAATTAGGCTGCAGAAAAGAGGTCACGTGGTAATTCAGCAATATCTAGAGTAAATTTTGTTGAAGAAGATCCCATAAAATTAAAGAAAAGAAAGAAAGCATCTGGTCCAAAAATCAATCCTCCTAAGAAGAAATTCAATGGAAACTGCTTTAATTGTGGTAAACATGGTCATAGGGCTAATGAATGTCGGGGTCCTAAGAAGGACAAGAAAAAGAAGGATCAAGCAAATTTGGCTGAATCCAAAGGAGAAATGGACGATCTCTGTGCAATGCTTTCAAGATGTAACTTGGTTGGAAATCCAAGAGAATGGTGGATGGATTCTGGTGCCTCATGCCATGTTTGTGCCAACAAAGAATTATTTTCATCATATACTCCAGCACTTACAGATGAAAAATTGTTTATTGAAAACTCCGCTGTTGCAAAGGTGGAAGGAACAGGCAAAGTCCTATTAAAGATGACATCAGGCAAGGTGGTGACTTTGAATAGGGTCTCATATGTGCCAGAATTGAGAAAGAATTTAGTTTCAGTTCCAGTTCTGACCAAGAATGGATAAAAATGTGTATTTGTTTCTGATAAAGTAGTAGTAAGCAAAAATGATATGTATGTAGGAAAAGGCTACCTTAGTGATGGCCTTTTCAAACTCAATGTAATTGCAGTTGATATGAATAAAGATTTTGCTTCTTCTTACTTGCTTGAGTCTAAATGTTTATGGCATGAACGTTTGGGACACGTTAATAACAAAACCTTGCGAAAACTGATTAACTTAAATATTTTGCCAAAATTTGAGTGCAATAAATCAAAATGTCAAATTTGTGTTGAATCTAAGTATGCTAAGCATTCTTATAAATCTGTTGAAAGGAATTCAAATCCTTTAGAATTGATTCACACTGATATTTGTGACATGAAGTCAACACCATCACGTGGTGGGAAAAAGTATTTCATAAATTTTATTGACGATTGCACTAGATATTGTTATCTCTATTTGCTAAATAGTAAGGATGAAGCAATAGATGCATTTAGGCAATATAAAACTGAAGTTGAAAATCAGTTAGATAAAAAGATCAAAATGATCAGAAGTGATAGAGGTGGAGAATATGAATCTCCATTTGCAGAAATATGTTTAGAAAATGGAATAATCCATCAAACTACTGCTCCCTACACTCCTCAGTCTAATGGAATTGCAGAAAGAAAAAACCGAACTTTAAAAGAAATGATGAATGCTTTACTTATAAGTTCAGGTTTACCACAGAACTTGTGGGGGGAAGCTATCCTTACAACAAATCAGATACTTAACAGAGTGCCTCACTCAAAGACAAATGTAATTCCATATGAGAAATGGAAAGGTAGAAAACCCAATTTGAAATATTTCAAAGTGTGGGGGTGTCTAGCCAAAGTCCAAGTTCCTATACCTAAGAGGGTAAAAATAGGACCTAAGACTGTGGATTGTGTATTCATTGGATATGCCACAAACAGTAAGGCATGTCGATTTTTGGTTCATAAGTCTGAACATCCGGATATTCATGATAATACGGTAATGGAATCAAATAGTGCTGAATTTTTTGAACATATCTATCCGTATAAAACTAGACTTGAGTTATCTAGTGGGGGATCTAAACAACCCAGAGAAGAACCAAAAGATAATGAACGAAATGAAGAATGTCCAAGACGCAGTAAACGTCAAAAGAAATCTACTTCATTTGAATTAGATTTTGTAACATTTCTTCTTCAAAGTGAGCCTCAAACATTCAAGGAAGCAATGTTGTCTAGCGACTCGACCTCTTGGAAGGAGGCTGTTAATAGTGATATTGAATCAATCTTAAGCAATCATTCTTGGGAGTTGGTTGATCTTCCTCCAGGGAACAAACCCTTGGGTTCAAAATGGATCTTTAAAAGGAAGATGAAAGACGATGGAACTATTGACAAATATAAAGCAAGACTTGTTATCAAAGTTTTTAGACAAAAAGAAGGTCTTGATTATTTTGACACATACTCGCCAGTGACTATTATTACATCAATTCGGATGTTAATTGCACTAGCTGCAGTATACGGTCTTGAAATTCATCAATGGATGTGAAAACAGCCTTCTTAAATGGAGAGCTTGAAGAGGAAATTTACATAGAACAGCCTGAGGGTTTTGTAGTTCCTGGTAAAGAAAAGAAAGTGTACAAACTTATTAAGTCACTTTATGGGCTAAAACAAGCACCAAAACAATGGCATGCAAAGTTTGATCAAACCATGTTGTCAAATGGATTTAAGATCAATGAATGTGATAAATGTGTTTACATTAAAGATACTCCAAATCAGGAAGTTATTTTATGCCTATATGTAGATAATATGCTTATAATGAGCAAAGACATTGCTAATATAAAAGCTACAAAGCGTATGCTTGCTAGTAAGTTTGATATGAAAGATTTAGGAGTTGCTGATGTGATATTTGGAATTAAAATTCTTAAAACTTCTAACGGTCTAGCATTGTCTCAAACTCATTAAATTCAAAAGATACTTGCAAAATTCAAATTTTTGAATTTTAAAAGGGCAAAGACTCTAATTGATGTAAAGCTTCATCTTGCAAAGAATAAAGGTGAAAGTCAGTCTCAATTGGACTATGCTAGCGTATTGGGAAGCTTAATGTATGTAATGAATTGTACACGACCAAACATAGCTTGCGCTATCAGTAAACTGAGTCGATACACAAGTAATCCTAATAATAATCATTGGTTGGCAATGAAGAGAGTTTTGGGATACTTAGATGACAGTAAAAACTATGCTTTACATTACAACAAATATCAAGCCGTTCTTGAAGGATAGTGATGCAAATTGGATTACTGGGTCAACTGAAACAAAATCCACAAGTGGATACGTTTTTACTATTGGTGGAGGAGCAATATCTTGGAAATCATCAAAACAAACATGTATAGCTCGCTCTACAATGGAGTCTGAATTCATTGCTTTAGAAAAGGCAGGTGAAGAAGCTGAATGGCTCCGGAATTTCTTAGAAGATATTCCATTTTGGCCCAAACCAATGGTCCCTATATGCATACATTGTGATAGTCAAGCTTCAATAGGAAGGGCTGGAAGCATTATGTATAACGGCAAGTCTCGTCACATAAGACGAAGACATAACTCTGTGAGACAACTACTCTCTAGTGGAATTATCACAATTGATTATGTGAAGTCAAAAGATAATGTGTCGGATCCACTTACAAAAGGCCTAAATAGAGAGGGAGTTGAGAAATCATCGACGGGAATGGGACTATGGCCGAGAACAAGTCATCGTGGCGGTAACTCTACCTAGAAGACTGGAGATCCCAAGATCTAGGTTCAAGGAGATAAAACAAAGTCATTGATGACGGTTCAACATTGTCAAAGGAAAAGAAAAATTATTATTATTTTATGGTCCATTCTCTTGATGAGACAATGTTTAGTAAGCAGGACAAAGACATAAGGACTTTTTAATGGTTTCTAAGTTTGATACAGGGAATATCAAATGGTGTATCTATGGGATAACACATTTAGAAATCACCTATGTAAGTGTGAAGTGTAAGCCGCTTCAAGGAGAATCCGGTAAGGCCATGTCTTTAAGCACTTACTATCCAAGATGTGTTCATGGCTGAAAACGAACAAAACAATGAGAACTAAGAACAGTTCAAGGGTTGATTGTGTGACATATGTTGACTAGGTATACACCAAAGCTCGACGATTCAAAGATATCAAATCTACCGATTGACCGAGTATATCCGATATATGTTCACTATGGAAAGTTTAAAGGGAAACCTACTTATCCAGATACGATTAACCTTTACCTACAAGACACACAAGTTTTTTCATGCATATGTTTTAACAATAGCCTTCCCCATTCATGTGGGGGATTGTTGGGTTTTAACAAGTGTGAATGGGAAAAGAAAAGAGAGAATATGAAAAGTGAGGGAACTACTTTGGAGAGAAAATGAAAAGTCATTTGCAAAGTGCAAATGAAAACTCATTTCTCCCATATCGGCAAAAGAAAGGGAAATTGTTGTCCTTATAGAAGGAAACACTTCCATTACTTCTTAAAGAGCTAAGAAGAAGATGCCCCCTCGCGCCGTTGTCGTCGCTCGGCCTCGGCTTTGGCTTTGGATTTTGATGTGATTGATTGATAATTTTTTTGGACAAAATTTATTTAATCAGTTTTTATTAAATCAAATAAATCCTGTTAAAATTATCTCTTATAAATTTGCGGGTAACGGTAACATTTCGAAAAGTTGTTACTCTTTCCGAAAAGTCTTTACTTTTCGAAAAGTCGTTACTTTCCAAAAAGTCGTTATTTTTCCAACAGACACAATTTTTCGAAAAGTTGTTATTTTTTCCCAAAAGACACAACTTTCTGGATAAAATGGGTCTGAACAGATTTCACTGAACAGACACGTTCCTTGCTGAAAAAGGCTATAAAAGGAAGTCATTTTTTGATTTTTTCAAACACTGAAAAATTTTCCTTCTCTGCATTTATTTTTCTCTCAAATAAAAGTAAAGTGTCGATCGACTTAGTCTGTGTGACTTGTTGCTGTTCTTAAGTTCGTTGAAGTTAAAGAAGTTTGAGGTACCGCTATTTCTTTAACAGGTTTAATCCGTTTTAACTTGGGAGAAATTAATCCATAACCTTAGGTACAGTGAGGGGATTAAATTTCTTAAGGACACACAGTAGTTTCTGTGGACTCGGATTAATTCTTGTATTTTATGTAATTTATGCTTCATCTTATTTCTGCATCTGTTCATTGGTTAACCTTATAAATACAGGTTATTATAAGAATAACAATACATCAACACGGTCTCGGCAAAATCTCAAAGACAATATTGCTCCCATGTCAATTTGAGTCAATGCATTGAGTATCGGCTAATGTGATTCGACCAGCTATCGAACTCGATCAAGCCCATGTGGTACCTAGCTTGTAAAGCACGCAAAACATGAAAATTGATAGCACATTTCGAACATAGATTCTCAGATCCTTGAAGATGTTTGCAAATCACGTATACCTTGAGACAACTATTGCAAGGAACACTAAGAATCCAAAGAGCACGTTCTTTAGTATCCACGTTGATCAGCAACTTCAAGCCTTTGGAATTCTTCATAAATAATGAAAGAGGGTCGATTTATTTTTACCGAATATCACTCTAGGCAGTCTTACAAACGTCTGTAACACTCAGCCTACTTTACACCCACGAAATTGACTAGGTATAAAAATACTTAAACAACAAAGTTAAACAGCAAGCAGACTTTACAGGAACTTGTCCCGACCTTTATTAATCTATAATTAATACAAAGGAAGGCTTCAAGAATTTGTCGAAGGCTAAAAACACTCTGTCTAAGCCTTAGACGAATTTCCACCCTTAATAAAAATTCTGCACAATGGCAGTTACATGCGGCAATTACAAATGACACCTGTCCGACACTTGTCATCACAGGGTTTAAAAATAAGTTTCCAACAGCTATATTTCTAACAGATAGAATCTAATTCAAATTACATTCTTATCTACACGAAATACTAATATTCTAACATTTAGAATATTTCAGGCTTCATTCCAACGCTTAGACTATTTCAGCCAGCTTCCAACACTTAAAATATTTTAGCTGTCCTCCAACACTTAGTTTTATTTCAGCAATTCGGGTGAACTGTCTTTGTTCTTGACATTGTGAAGTCTTCACAGCCTTGCCTTGTCATGCCAACACGCTGTCTTGCCAATGCCCTTAGCCCGCACGTAAGCCTTGCACGTTCAAGTTGCCTTGCCAACACCCAAACACCTTGAACTTGTGTTGCACTGTTTTGCCATCATCCATATCAAGACCAATGCCCAAGTCCTTGACATGTCTGCATGTAGTTAGATCAAGTAATTTGCGGGCCTAACAGACGACTATATGACACATATTGCATGTTATTTTGTTGTTACTATCCGAATCTTCATCCCATCTGTATTTACCATATCGCTTTGTAGTCCACTTTGGAAGAATATGCTCACGTTCTTGTCCGAAGATTCAAAAGAGATGTCGGTGATCTACTTATGAGAATTCCAGCGCCACACCATCCACTTTTAAATTCCACTACCAACAAAGAAGGATTCTCACTGATGCACACTTAATATGCAAATTGGTCTCTTAAGTTGCTTTATATTCACAAGAACATCTTCAGTTTCGATGTGGAACAAAATGCCACTATTCAAATTGTTTAACTTCACAAAATGCCGATGTATTCCAGGATCCCATACATGTAAAATTATACTCTAACTAAATTGCTTTGAGACCCCAAACATTTAAAATCATAACCACCATATTAAACAAATTCAGGACGCACATCCAAGTAGAGAATAATATAGCAGACAACATAGTTCCAGTTCCAATCATCATTAGTAACTTTCCTCAAAAGTTTGACAATAGAAAGTTTAAGGAATAAAAGGCATGTCCTCGCAACGTTGAGCAAGCCCGAAAGGGTAAGCAAAAAATGGATTCCAACGATCATCTAAAGCTTTGCATATATCAAACATGGAAAGGTCACATGTAGTAGATACCATCGAATTAATCAAGAGTCAAGGCTTGTTTGCATTTGCAATCACAAATTCTCAATACAAATACATAGCATTATATTCATCGAGAACCAAATTATAATAACAACAGTTGAACTACAAAGAGAAGTATCGAAATATCAAGTAACTAGAGATAGAGATAAGAATGAGGATGAAAAGTTTAGATTTTAGAAAGACATGAGAGGAACAAAAGGTTTTTTGATAATTCGCTTAATCTTTCTGTCTAACCCCTATTCCTATTTAACCAATTGATAATTGGGCTTGGATCGAAATAAAACTCTCTAATATTTTATGCGGTCCAATTATTCCAGCCAAATCAGCCTCATTCGCTGCTTCTTGTGGGGTCCATACCCATTATAGATAAACATAAGGAAAGTTAAAATGCAGGAACATTGAATTTTGTTTGTTGCTTATTGTTAAAGTCAACAAATGCTGCAACAAACCAAAGCTCACCATTTCTTTTTTAAACTAAAATCTTACCAAGAAATGTGAATAGGCGAAAAGGTTGAAACTTTGTGTTTTTTGGGATGTCACTGGTGACATCATTAGGAGTAGATTTTCCTACAAATACAAAACTCTTGCTCATTTCAAATATGCACCAAAAAATTACAAAGGAGAGAAAAGAAGACTGAGGCATCACAGAGGAAAATAATCTGTGAGGAAAAATAGAGAGTTGAGCGATATTGTAGTGAGGTGGAAAAATCAAACGAGTGTTATTTCTTTTGAATGTGTAGTGATCTTTGGAGTTTTGCTCAGACATACAAGTGTAAAATCCTTACTATAGTGATATTCGTTGCTCCTCTCGGGTCGTGAATTTTCCCTTATTTAGGAGGGTTTCCACGTAAAATCTTGGTGTCATTATTTCTCTTTTATTCTTGTTGATTAACCGTATTGTTGTGTTCCGCATTTATTGCCTTTATTACCGCAAATATTATTTCTGTTACGGATTTATTCCCAACACTTCTAACACATAAGCCCGTACAAAGTTGACTTGATTAACAACATATAATTTATAATCTTGAATAAACAAAGGATGCATGCAGTATGTAAGAGTATGATTTATATAATATAATCATCTTGAATTAACAAAGGATGCATTTATGCACAACTATGATTTATATATATTTATTATAGATTAAATTTTCCAATATCACTAATTATCAATTAATTATCTCTATCACAAAAATTTTCACTTTTTTATGATTATTTATAAAAGGAGAATGTTAAAATTTCTTAAGACAATATACACATTTCAAGACTCAAAGCATTTTAAAACATAAGTGATCATATTGCTCATGTTCATATTCGAACTATTTGTTGTTGAAATACCAAAACACAAAGAAACATATATCATAAAAATCACACAAGAAAAAGGTCAAATAATTTTGAATTATTTTATACTAGTAGAATAGAACTTTTCTTGTATTTTGATGTTATATTATTTTTATATATGTTTTTAAAAATAATATAGAGGTTATTCAATTCTAATTTACCATTTGTTTAATTAAAAGAAAAGGATAAATTACAAATCATAACATTATTTTTTTCTAGTTTACATAATTTCATTTTACCATGGTTACATAGAATCTTTAATTAGAGAGTCACATAAATATTTTCTGAATTTTATTCTTTGCAAATTTCGTTAGTATAACACTATCAATTACATTTAAAATATTAAATATTATNCTCAGTACTTGTGTTTTGTACTGACCCCTACTTGTATGTTTCTTTCTTTGTTATATGTGGAGTGCAGCAAACATACCGTCGTCTTCAACTCAACCGCAACTCTAGCCAGTCTTCATTACTCCGGATTTCAGGGTGAGCTATTGCCTCTAGCTTGGACTGGATCTTCCTCCTCATGTCTTGATGCCTTGAGATTCCTGCATGGACTAGCTTTTTACTTATTTTAGTTTCTTAGATACTCTTAGATTAGTAATTTGAGGATAGATGTTCTTGTGGTGATCACTTCCAGGTTTTGGGAATAAATAGTATTGAGTTTTTATAAGTTATTTAATCGATTTTCATTAATGAGTTTTAAGTCTTCCGCATTATATTTTGTTGTTTATGGTTGAAATGTTGGGAATTGGATTGGTTGGTTCGCTCACATAGTAGGATAAGTGTGGGTGCCAGTCGCGGCCCGTTTTGGGTCGTGACAATAGTAAATATGATTGAATTTTTTTATTAATAATTAAAATATTTAACGAAAAAAATGAAAAAAAAAACATAAAGAAGAAAGTCATAAAGAGATGTCACATCATATTTTTTGGTGTACTTATCCTCGTACAAAAAAAAAACTTTTATATATATAAAAAATATAAACATAATGGATTAAAAATAATGAAAAATACAAAAACTAACACAAATAAGTAAATAAAGATAATACAAAAACATTAATCCCTAGATTTAGTTTAAAATAATTGTTTCTACCAACCAATGGAATTCGTACAGTATAATTAAAAACACAAAAGAAGCACTACCATGCTACTAAGTACTAAGCATAAAAATTATAGTTTCACTATTTAGTGAGGAAGAAATAAGACTTATAAATAAAGGTGAATAAAAGTATAACTCATCTTGAATCTCTTCTTGTGGGCATCGACTTGATATATTTTTTAACTATTATTATTATTACTATTATTATAATTATTATTATTATTAATAATAATAATGGAAATGAGCCAAATCTATCTCCAAGTATCATTTATGCTTTCATATTTTTAATAACAAATAAAAGGAAATTACCAATCAATATAGTTATGCCGTCTAAGTAGTTATTTTGAGATCAAATTAATTTAACCATTCCTTTTTCAATAAATACAAACTCACCAAAAGAATCAATAGTCCGAAAATTGTCATAATTTCACTGATCAGTAATTTTAAAAATTTCTTGAACAATATAACAAAGAAACAATGGCATATGTCATAACACCTCATTTTACCTCTGCAATGGGTCGGGATTCAATCAACTTAGAACTAACACTTTGACACAAACTTGACATATCCAATATTATCACATACTCAAATTGAGACGGAAAAAATATTAGCAGGATTAAAATACAAATCAAATTAAATTAATGATGAACTTCACCTTTAAATATTATATATATATATATATATATATATATATATATATATATATGATATACCAATAACTAATATGTAGTCCTAATGTGTTTTCCAAAATCCAAATTTCATATGTAATATAATTCTGATAGTGTTTTGCAATTGAAATTGCTGACAAACAAAACATTAAGGAATCCTTGAAAAGGATGACAGAGAAGCAAGGCATAATGGGAAATAGTTCAAAAAAGTACTTTGGTGTGAGAGGATAATCATCATTGTGTATCATATAATTTTAATGAATTGCCAGTTTTTATTCTATCATTTGAATTCTAATTTTTGTACTCTTATTTATATTAACATTATTATGACAAGAACAAAAAATCATATAATTTTTTAGGCTTGATCGATTGAAAAGAAAAAATTTCTTTTGAGAATTTTGTAAATAAATGTATTCTTTAAAAATGTAAATCTTCAGTATATAGATTTACATATAGTATATACTAACAAATACTTATAACAATAACTTTAGAGAAATATAAACATAAACATAAACAATAAAGTTATAGACATGCACTCAAAACAACAATTAGTATCATAAGCATAAATTAATGACAATAAGAAATTATACCACGATCTGTCACAATAGCGTAACAGAAAGGAAAAATCATGTCCATTGAATGCACAATGTCTCCTCGTTACTAAGTCACTCAACAGGAGCAAAGTAAACAAATATTTAATTGTGAAGAAGAAGAAGAAGTTCAGAATCAAATACTTAAACTGTGCAAAAGAAAACGAAGAAGTTCACAATTTTTGATATTTTAAAATGAGAGGAAATCCCTCTATTTATAGAAAGCAAATGATAGTGTGAACAAATATTTATTGTGTCTTATCGAAAAGATCACAACTTTTTGGAAAAGTCACATCTTTTTGGAAAGATCACAACTTTTCGTAGATTTTACAACTTTTCATAAAAATCACAGCTCTTTATAAAAGTCGTAACTTTTCATAAAAGTCACAACTTTTCAATAAAAGTCAACTATTAATAAAATTCATAACTTTTCATGAAAATTACAACTTTTGGTAAGAGTCACAAATTTTCAACACACAACTTTTCATAAAAATCATAACTTTTCATAAGGAGAAGAGGTTAATTTTAGAAATAAATAAATTAAAAGGAAATTCTTGTTTGTGGTGGTGCCACCTAGGCGGGCCTAGGATTTTCTTTTACATATATATATATGAGAGCTACACATTATTGTACCTTATTTTTAAAATTTTAATTAGTCATTAATTATTTAAATGTTTATTAATATTATTTGCATTATTTTAAAAATAATATATGCTGCCATTAGATAAATGTGCAACGACACATTCTCAGAGACTAGTATTATTATAAGTGGGAATAAAAAAGTTAACATTTGAAATATCAAAATAACCATTTCAAGTTAAAGTAACTACAATAATACCATTAACAACATATACAATTAAATAAATGATAAAATATCTATACTTTTCTACAGTTATTTATTGGATTTATGATATTTTTTTAATATTAAATGAATAGGCATCAATCATCAATTTTAGTTAGTCATGATGACCAGATTATAAAGAATTTAAGAACTTGCAAAAATTATTCAATGTAGACTAAATTCACGTAAATATATTTTAATGGTAATATATATATATATATATATATATATATATATTGACATTCTATATTGTCTCGTTGCTCTTTAATCTAGACATTTTCCTTATTTTTCCATTTCATATTTTATACTCGACATGTGATTGTGTGGTATATATGATAGTTCCTATGATTCATATATTTTCCCATGCACATCACACTTGAACACTTTAAACATTGTTGTGTGAATCTGTTGCGGGATTCTATGTGTGATCGCCTAATGGAAGTATTTAGTCCTTGGTTTGACATGGCAATAGTTCAGCACATCTAGAGCCCAACATACCAACTACTAATACACCATGTGATCTTTGTGATTGTCACTACTCAGGCTGAGGTATTTGTACTTATTATTTCTGGCAAAGATGGTTGAGTAGCCTTGACTGATTGGGTAAGGTTGACGGTGACAGAAGGTCGTAGCTCTAATTGTTTTAATGTCACCTGAGAAACAAATGAAGAAAGTTCTTTGTACAGTTGCGTGATGCATTCGTTCTATATCCGAGAGACTTCACGTCATTTTCTATCAATTACACACTGAATAAAATTGTTCTTCTGAAAGTCAGACCAACATCTTTGATTTTTAGAGATATAGTGAGTTGAGTCCGACATTGTGTACATAAAGGCAACACATCTTTTTGTTTTTATGTTTTTGCTGGTTTAAAATAGTACTAAAAATCATGTAAACGATAAGAGATTGTTTCTGTCCATTGGAAAGAGAATGCCTGTGTAACACCCGTATCCTAGATAAACAAGAATGCAGATTTCTAAAAGTGCAGTGCCACCTATGGATCATTCGTTGGACCACCTTTTGTGGAAAATGGTCCACAGAAAACCCAAAGATCCCAAAAGAAAGGCAGGACCTTAGAACGTAGGTAGGAACACGGTCCGTGGATCAGGTCCATAAATCTTTGTCAAAAAAAAATCCAAACATCCCAAACGACGACCAGGACCTACGGACCGTAGGTAGGACTATGGTCTGTGGACTAGGTCTGTCAATCTTTGTCCACATAACCCAATCTCCAAACCAAATGACGAAGAAATAGGATGTACCATAGGTAGGACCAGGGTCCGTGGACCAGGTTCATCGATCTTCTTTCGAAGAACCAATTCTCAGAACCAAATGACAACCAGGACCTATGGACCGTAGGTAGGACCATGATATGTGTACCAGGTATGTCGATCACTGTGATAACAATTAAGTTGGGGGTCTTTTGGTCTTTTCCTATTTTGTTAGAACCCTAAGATACGTCATTTAGATCCTAAATCATGAGGGTTTTAGTCACATTAAGCCTAGAAATATAACTAGAACTTATCTAAGTCAAATCAAAAATCCAAACTGAGAAAATTAGAAGCAAGAGAGGAGAAAAAGGTCAAGAACCCTAGTTTAAGAACGCAACAAGGTTCTATTAGTTCTAGTCGTGATACCTAAAGATTTCTTTGTGGAATTCATCACCAGGTATCTGAGATTCACTAGTGGGTTCCTTACATTAATTAAGTCCCTAGTTTTCAGTCAGTTTCTTTATTTCCTTTATCACGATTAGGCCTATGGTTTCCAGAATTTCAACAAATTATCATGAATTAGATAGGTATATGTTCCAAATCAGGCTACTCTGTTATTACTCAGTTTATTACATGAATTTCACAATCCTAGCTATGTGTTTCTTTAGTTATTAAATTACACATGCTGGGTCAGATATTTCAGTTATTCAATTATTCATGCCTCAATTATTAATGCATCAATATCAATTTAATTGTTGCATCCTCAGTTTGCATGTTCAATTTGATCTATCCAATAACTTACATAAATTAAATCATAATGTGTCAATTACTTAATTCATTGGGTATCAGTTTAGTAATCATGACAACATGCCTTTATACCTATAGCAGGGTATGTTGGGTCCTCTCGATGAGGCGTATACATCGAACTCCACATTTAGCTCATGTGGTCCCAAAATTCAGTCAAATTCTATTTCATTGACCATATATCAGTATATTCAGTAATCAGTTTCAGCATGTTATAATTTGGTTACTATATTTAGTTATCTCACATTCATAATATATCATTGCTTATTTGCTTTGTTAAGTTATATGTTATTTCATCTTTACTCTATCATACATGCTCAGTACCTTTCATTTATTGACCCATACATGCGCTGTATATTCTCATGATGTAGGTTCAAGTTCTCTGCATCCAGATCACGCTTAGATCATTTTATGATTTCCAAGTTCAGTAGAATCAGTGGTGAGTCCTCTTTATCCGAGGACTATAGTCATAGGTTGCCTTTAGTATTTTTAGTCCTTTAGTTTCAGTTTTGCTAGACTTAGTTGTAGTCTGTCCCAACATTTCTAGTCAATTAGAGGTTATTTTCAAACATAGGTAGTTTTAGCTTAGTATTTAGTTAATATATCCCCTATATTGAACTCCATAATTTTCATATATCTTAGTTATAGCATATGGGTATTCCCCATCTTTTCATTTTAATTATGATTTAACTTCTGCATCAGTTTATTATCTTTAGTATGCCTATGATCATGCCAGCAGGGTTAGATTGGTATGACTTGTGGTCCTAGATCCCGTGTGCGCATCTCGGGGGTAGCTCGGGGCGTGATACACCTTGTACGCGTGGTATTAAAAAAGGTCATTGTTATATAATATTAGTCAAAATAATATTCATTGTATACTTACTAACTCAAATAAATTAATCTCCTCATGTTTATATCACGTAATCAGATTACTAATTGGTCATTTGTATTTGTGGTCATATATATCTATATGTAATTAGTTTAAATAATAAAATAATGACCTATAATGGAAAATCCTTCAAAAGAGTCACGATCCGAGCCTACACCGTGGGCATGCCCGGCACTCGAGAACCATTGTCCATCCCTCATCTGACACTCATCGTGTCTAACTAAAAATGGAAGACTAACTCAAACATACATAAGCATCAAATTGAAATAAATGTTTAAAAAATCAATTTATTGAATCTCAAGACTTCACCTAATATAATGAGAATGAAACATAAGTTTTAAATAACATATCTGAAAATTAAATGACTTTCCAAAAATGTCATTCTATTAAGTCTCTACTGTACAAATGTGAGTGTTGGGACAAGACCCATGACTCCTTCAAAGAACTACTACTAACAACTCATAAAACTGGACTACTCCAAAATCATAGAGGTCTCACTCATAAGCAAACAAGCGGATGAAGTGATATCAATGAACTCTTGTTGAGGATCCTAATAACATGTATATGCGTCATTAAAAGATGCAGGATAAATGACATCACTACATTGAATATATGAGTATTTAATATATTTGAATGACAAATAACTGCATGAAAAGACTGTAATAGATAACAACGTAGTCAAGCTTAATGTAAAGAAATAAGGAGTTAAATCATTTAAAATTTTACAAAATAGTTTCTCATCTTTAAACTCAACATAATTAGTGATATATGACAATACATTTGAACTGTATCGAGAGATTCTCTAAATAACAACCATCACTCTCAGCTACTGATGATACAACGTCTCGACCACACTGCCAGAACTATCCTATACCTTGCCGGGATATAGGACACCTCAACTAAGTAGATCCACTAAGCTATGCTTAAAAATAATAAGGAATCATCTGCAATATATAATCCTTTACCTATGTTGTCATACATGGTTTATGAGGATTTTGAATTGTGTCACATCTCATTTCTATATCGGTGCTCAATACTAATCAGAATAATATGTATTTAACTTATGCTCATATTTTTAAAAATATAACTCTTCCTTCGATTTGAGATAATTTCTCAAACTATTCTCTTGAAAGAGGTAACTGCTCTTGAAATATCTTTCAACTCATTACTTATTTAGAAATTAATGTTTCTCTAATTTTAATGTAGTATCTGATACCTTTGAGAATACTTAGTTCCTTTATACTCTTGCTCAACTCATACTTGAAAACTCTTTCTCAAAAAATATATCAAAATCATATTGTGATAATGTGATTTGATCATTGATGACTTGGAAGTCATACTGCATAAACATTGACGGTATATCTATACCACACTGCCTAAATATTGATGACATACTTCATTGTCATACTAATCATGTTTTAGAAATTCTTTTCGTCAAAATATATCTTTACTTTCTCAAACACATTGTTTAAGAAAAAAAAGTTGGCTTTAAATGTAACATTTCGAAAATCCATGACGTGTTCTAGAGCCTAACATAAGCATCATAAGGTGTGGACATTGTTTTAAAGCCTATTTTAATGAATATAAGTCATTTAGGAAGTCTAGAAACCAAAACGTCCATGACGTCTGGAAACTAGTTCACTGAGGTGCTAGTGTGCCTTAACCTATTAGAATTGCTTTTAAGAGTCGAAAAATGATATAAATTTTAGAAGGGTGTGTAACACGTATTAGAGTTAGTTCATAGTCGAAACGTCCGGGCACGACTTCCCAAGGACTAACCAAGGGCCATTGCAACACTTTTACAGTGGCAACCTCCTTGTTCCTCAGCTGCTTTACTTGGAGATCTAAAACTTCAACTGGAACCTCTTCAATTGTAAGGTTCTCATCGACTCCTAACCCCTCAACAGGCAGGATGGATGCTGGATCACCTAAACAATTTTTAAGCATCGAAACATGAAACACTAGGTGAATAGAATCTATGTCATTTGGTAACATCAGTTCATAGGCAACATTCGCTAATCCCTGTATGATCTCATAAGGACCTATATACCTCGGACTCAACTTCCCTTTATTACCAAACCTCATCACTAATTTCATGGGTGATATCTTCAGGTAGACTTGATCACCTGCCTCGAATTCAAGATCCCTCTTCCTGTTATCAGCATAGGATTTTTGACGACTGTAAGAAGTAGCAGTCTATCCCTGATCATTCTTACCTTTTCCATACCCTCATGTATGATCTCAGGTCCAAGGATGAAAGACACTCCTACCTCAAACCACCCAACTTGGGACATACATCTCCTTCCATACAGTACTTCAAAAGGGGCCGTTCCAATACTAGAATGGTAGCAATTATTATAAGGGAACTCAATCAGTGGCAAGTGATCATCTCAAATCTTCATGCTCTCAGCATGTCTTCAAGGGTCTGAATGGTACGCTTTACTTGTCCATCCATCTGAGGATGAAAAGTACTACTGAGCTTCACTGTGTACACAATCACTTTTGGAATGATCTCCAAAAGTGATAAGTGAACTGCGTTCCCCTATCCGAAATGATTGATAAAGGGATCCCATGCCACCCCACTATCTCATCAATATACAGCTTGGCATGATCTTCGACCATGTAAGTAGACTTCACAAGAGTGAAGTGAGCAGACTTATTCATCCTGTCAACAATGACCCAAATGGAATCATGCAGTTTCCTGGTCCTGGGAAGACCAACCACAAAGTCCATATTAATAGCCTCCCACTTATATTTTGGGATCTCAATCGACTAGGTAAGACCTCTCGGATTAAGGTGTTCGACTTTAACCTGTTGGCGATTGGGGAAATCCTCCAAAAACATAGAAATATCTCACTTCATACCTTCCCACCAATAGATCTCTTTGAGATCATGATACATCTTGGTGGAATCTGGATGAATGGAATACCTGGAGCCATGATCCTCTACAATAATATTAGGTCTCTGTTCATCAATATTGGGCACACACAATCTGCCTTGGTATCTAAGCACACCATCCCCCCTAGGGAGAATGACTCATTCAGCTTGCTCAACACTGAGTCTTTCAACTCAATGAGTACTGGGTCGAGATGCTGCTTAGCTTTAACATCTACAACAAATGAGGATTCAGAAAGTCGAATAAACTGAAACACCCCCACTTGGTGTATATACTAGCCGTACACCTAACCTAGCCAATTGGTGTACCTCTTTAACCAGATCCTTCTTCTCATCATCAATATGAGACACACTGCCCATGCTCAATCGGCTCAAAGCATTGACCACTACATTGGCCTTACCTGGGTGATAGTGGACACTCATGTCATAATCCTTGAGCATTTCTAGCAATATTCTCTGACAAAGATTCAATTCCCTCTGTGTATAAACATATTGAAGACTTTTATGGTCAGTAAATACATCAACATGTACGCCATACAAGTAATGTCTACAAAGTTTTAATGCAAATACCACAGCAGCTAACTCAAGATCATGGGTAGGGTAATTATTCTCGCGGATTTTCAACTCTCTTGATGCATATGCAATCACCTTGCCATCCTGCATAAGAACACATCCCAAACCTACTCTGGAAGCATCACAGTACACCATACACCCTTCACCACTCCTCGACAATATGAGAACTGGGCTGAAGTGAGTCGGTCTTTGAGCTCTTGGAAGATCTTTTCACATGTTTTAGACAACTCAAACTTCGCCTTCTTCTTTGTTAAAGCTGTCAATACAGTAGCAATACCAGAAACCTGCGATAGTAACCAGCCAAACCCAAGAAACTCCGGATGTCTGTAGGAGTGAGGGTCCTCGACCAGTTCTTTACTGACTCAATCTTTTTCGGATCAACGTCTACACCTTGGTCGGACACAACATGACCAAGGAAGATCATTGATCTCAGCCAAAACTCACCTTTGTTAAACTTCGCATACAACTGATGTTCCCTGAGTACTTGCAATGTCATTCTCAAATGCTGTTCATGCTCTTCTCTGGTCTTAGAGTATATGAGGATGTCATCTATGAATACTATGACAAAAGAATCAAGCTATTCACGGATGACCCATTCATAAGGTCTATAAATGCGGCTGGTGCGTTAGTGAGACCAAATTACATGACAAGAAACTCGTGATGACCATACCTAGTATGGAAGGCAATCTTAGGAATGTCCTCTTGTCTCACTCTAAGCTGGTGATACCCTAACCAGAGATCTATTTTAGAAAAGAAACTTGAACCTTGGAGCTGATAAAATAGATCATCAATTCTAGGAAGAGGGTATTTGTTCTTTATAGTGACTTTGTTGAGTTGCCGATAATCGATGCACATTCGAAGGGTTCCATCCTTTTGCTTAACGAACAACACTGGAGCACCCCATAGGGATATGCTCGACTGGATGGAGTCTTTAGCAAGTAGATCTTTTAACTGCAACTTTAAATCTTTGAGTTCAGCTGGATCCACACTATTGGGAGGAATGGAAATTTGTTTGATGTTGGGATCTAAGTCAATACCAAAGTCAAATTTCGCGTTCAAGAGGGATTCCTGGTTAATTCTCTGAAAGGACATCTTGAAACTCATTTAATATGAACATAAAGTCTATGAAAGGAACTTCATGTTCTAAGCCATTGACTCTGACTAAGTGGTATAAATATCCCTTAGATAACATCTTATCGGCTTTATATGGGAAACTATTTGGCCAGTTGGATTTGAACTACGCCCTTCACATTCATGCTCTAACTCATTAGGAAACTGAAACCTTACTACCCTGTTTCGACAATCTATGGTAGCATTGAATTTATGGAGAAAATCCATACCCAAAATTATATCAAAGTTAAGCATGGTTAATTCTATTAGGTCAGCGTAGGTAACTCTATCAAGAATATTAATTGGGAAATCTCTATATACTCTTTCATCTCTAATGCTGTCTCATGTGGGAGTACTAACTAGAAAAGGTTCATGCAAAATCTCGGGAAGATAGTCAAATTTATTAGCTACTAAAGGAGTAAGAAAAGACAAGGTGGATCCTGGATCTAACAATGCATACATAGGACAAGAAAAGACATGCAATGAACCATCAAACAACCAAAGTACATGTTATCATGCAACATGGCGGCCCGACATTCCCATCTAGATCCTCCGATACACCAGTCACAAACCTGCTCATCTCATCCCTGCTACTTGACACCAGGGAAGAAGCATATTTGGAAAGATTAACAAACTTCAAGGAGTATTCCTTGACTGACATACCTCCCTGATGTAGGTTGATGAACTCCTCAACGTTAGCCTCTCTCTGCTCTCTTGGAAAGAACCTCTCTAGGAATGCTGTCTTGCGAATATCCCAATTGACGGGGACTTCTCCTGGTGCTCGTCCATCTACCCACATCTTGTACCATACTTGAGCACATCCTTGAGGTGGTATGCATCCAACTCTGCCTTCTCCTCTTCATTAACACCCATAGCGTAGAGAATCTTGTGGACCTTGTGCACAAACTCCTGGGGATCCTCATTGGTTATGGACCTGAAGGAGACTGGAGGATTCATTCTGGTGAAATCTGTCAGTCTGCTAGTCATGGTGCTAGCATGTAAGTTCTTCCTGGGAGCACCCACTCTAGTGTCCTAGGATGTGATAGTCTGTGCATGAGCAGTGATGGCTTTAGCCATTTGAACCAGTGCTGCTCTCACTTCTCCATCCGTCAATGCAGCAGGGTTGACAGACAGTTGCACTCCAGCAGTTGGGGCTTGGGAAGGAGCTTGGTTTCCACCAGCAGTTGCTTTTCCAATTCTCCTGCCTGCGTTTCTTTTTGTATTCATTTTTCTACACGCACACACAAGAAGGAAGTTATATACTAGAATGACACAAAAGGGCAAAGCTCTACACAACACGATAAAGAGTAGAAGAAGGGAAGATTCTTAACATCACCAAGTCTCTAAGTCATGGTTGTGGTGAACTTCACAACCATACGCCAGAAACTACGCAACGTGGTTGTTTTGAGCCTTAGTTCATAGGTTATTTATCCTCATTCTCTGATACCAATTTTGTCACACCTGGGTCCTAGCACGTAGATGATACCGACATCGTTAACCTCTCAGAACTCATAAACAAGCATGTTTTTTTAGCTTTCATAACAATCATATTGTTAAATTTAGCGGAAAATTCAATTTTTTTAACTTTGCTGAAGTGTACTTAGACTTCATATATATTTCTGCATAAGAATGATATACTAACAGCTCAAAATAAACAATTATCTATTAACATATTGAACAATTGAAAAGAAGAATTCATAATATCATTAATAGTTCCTAAACCGGCCTTAATACAAAAGCTTAAGCAAATGTTTCAAAGGAAACACCTGGGACAACATACACTAGTTATGTCTAATCTACTAAATCTAGAGAATAAAGCGTAGGCATCGTCAAACTCAAGAAGACCTACCAAAGTCTGGAGGTACTAGTCCAAATAGCGTCATCTAATCTTCAATCTTCTTCAAGGATCTCCACTTATAAAAATAGTAATTGTATATGGGTTAGTATACACTTGTACTAAGTATGGTGTATGCACATAAACACATAAGGACTATGCATGATCAAGGTAAGCTTTTCCTATAACAACATGTCATTTTTGGAAAGTGAAGTCACTTCACTGTCCTAATTCGTTATTTATGAATCATGCTATGAATATGCAATATTTTCATGCATTTAAAGTAAACAACACTTTTACTATATGAACATAAGACGTTGGAATCATGAACTTAATTTTAGAACAACTTAAGCAACTTTGAATTGCTCCCCTTAGGCCGAGAGCTCCCTCTCCCAGCCTTAGTTTATTTTTCAGTCTTTTCTTCTTTTTGTTGTGTAGTTCAATGATATCCTTTGATCCTATGTTTTACTTACGAGTGAAATGATTCATTGTAGTCCCATTCCTACAATGAATCAAGTAAGTAATCCAAAAGACCAAGGAAATGATTTGACTACCCTACTCACAAGTTATTCTTTCCATTCTTGTTAAATTAGGCATGAAGTCTTTATAATCCAATCTTTATTGGCTATGCCCATTATGATCATTTGCATAATATAAAGATGTTGGGGCATATATTCATACTCCAATCTATGTGTCATTATGTTTTGCTCCCTTGGCGACATAGTTCAAAGACTAGGAAAATTTGGAGACCCTAATCCACCTTGGTGGTATTCTCATCTCATGAGGATTACATGTGGTTGCACAAGCTCATTAGTAGTCTATCGGTGCTTTGCTCAATTTATTATACTTTACAACTTTTAGAGTTGACTCATACATTATGGAAGCTTGCTTCTAGTATGAGGTATGCTTATCTCAATGGATGTATTGTCATCCCTTTCTATACTTGATGAATGTGAACTTAAATCTTTCATTATCATTATGGTGTGAATGAGACTTGTCTCACGATTTCTAACACCCTCTTATGTGAGTATCTTTAACATAATTGTTTAGGTGCAAGTGAGACTTATCTCACTTCCGTTAACACCCCATTCTATGTCAATTACATAACTCATAAGCTTTTATGTTATTTCATTACACACCTTATCTCGTTCAATATTATCTGGTAGTCTTGTACCATTCTTTATGAAAGTTATAAGGACTTATTCAATGTGCTACTATGTTCACAAGTTCATTTAGATAGGGTATGTTGGGACTTGTCCCAATCATTGGCATACCCTAGGTTATGAGTTCATTGAGTTACAACTTGTCAAGTCAATATTTTACATGTATTTGGCCTTACAAGAAACATCAAAATTTACATTGTCCATATAAGATTGGTATGACTTAGTCATTGACCAACTCTATATAATATTTTTGAAATAATATTACCAGCTAATTTATTGGAATAAACCAAACTTTCACTAAACACTTGTCATAATATTATCACTAGCCAAGTAAATTAACTTCATGTATATACTATAATAATCTCATCATTTTAAGAAAGCCAACTTTTTAATATTTCATTAACTCATAGGAACAATTCACTGCTTAGTTTGGCCAAGCTATAAAGTTGATTTGGCATTGAAGATTCATTAACTAGCTTTAATTCTCATTCTTATTTCTTCTTGGAAACATTGTATTACAAACACTTACAAACATAGCTACTGTAAACACACACAGTAATCGAAACCTTCATCCCTTTCAACAGTAAACTGAATTTCATAAATGACTTATAACAATTTCATCTTCTCGAACACAATTAGGCATTACAACATTCCTTATCTCATGTAAATGATATTCTAATCATACAAATCTAACCTATAGGTCTCATTAGACATTATCAAATCACACAAACCTACACATAATGATCAGTTAGCACAACATACCAACAACATGCTCGAGATTTGCATTACACATACTACTAGAATCGGAAATAGGGAGATAAAGATTTTAAAATTTTATTAGGAACAACCCTAGTTTCGGTTTTCTTGAATTCAAAATGTTTGAAAAGCCTCATGGGGAAAGGAATCCAAGAGATAAAGGACATGCCTTACTGTATAATTGAATCAACGAAGATCACCCTGTACTTTGCATGGAAATCTTGAAGAATTTTCCTTGAAATCGCATAAGGAGAAACCGATAGTATTTTCTGTTTTTCTCACATTTGTTCGCTATTTTTCAGTCGTGAGTTTCTAACCTAGTTAAACATGAGTCTAAGTCATAGAAACTACATATTTACTAATTCAACTTATGTTAATTAACTTAATTAAATAAATCAATTAGCTAATTACCAAAATGTCCCTCCTAAATTTACTAAAAATAGGAGAGCATTTAACTTAGCGTAATTCTTAAAATTTTCTAAGGGTTCGGGTTTGACCATAAATTTATATTAATGAATTAAGTTGATAATTTAATTAACTAAGTGACCTAGGGTAATTACTATAGTACCCTTAAGTCACTAGAACCATAACCAACCCCTTTGGACCATCCTAGGTTAAGTACTAGGATGTTTCTTTAGTTAGCTACTCGGCTAGTGTCACCCAGTTAGGTCTTAGGATTTCGGGAACACTAGTTAGTTTATTTTAGTTAGTCCTATGTTAGTTAGCTATTTACGTAAGTTAGTTAGAGCCTAGGATTGGTTAGAAAGCTAGGCCCCACGTGGCTTGACCCGACACGCACCTGCCCCCTTACCGCCCTAACAAAATTCGGTTGGGCTTGGTCGTCTGGTGTCTTGGCCGGTAGCACATGTGTTGCTGAGCACTTCTTGTCCTAAGGATCCTCACTATGTCTTTGGGCATTACTTAATCTACATGATCAGTTCAAATGATCATGTGTTATGGTACCTAGGCTTGACACTTGGATGCCTCGTACCTAATGTGTGTGGAATCTAAGAAATAAAATTTTTAGCTTAGGGTCTTCGTTGCAGGTACAATTCCTAAACAAGGTTGGATTGGAGCATTTGAACATCAAAGTATATCTTAAATTAGATGTTAATACGTAGAAACTTGCTAACACCCTTAAACAAATATTCTCAAACATGCCCAATATTACTCAATATTGGGTATTGGGATGCCTATGTACCGCAATATATATTCTTAAAACCTAATAGACTCTTCACTAGACAAGTACATTTTCTGTAATATTACAATTATTTAGTAATTGCTTTAGATTATGACCTTGATCCATGTATCTTATCTTAAGCTATGAACTTGTATTGGATTGTGATGATGTGATTCAATTAGCCTTGTGATTTTAGTTATATGATGATACTACACCCTAATTGGGTTGAGTAAGGGTTTATGGTAAGACCTTGATGATTAATTATGAAGGAGATTTGGTAAGTCTTGTGAACCCTATTATTTACTTCAATCATGGTTAATTGTGATTAAGTCATGATGTTGTATTGGAGTGTGCTTTATATTTGGATTTATAGGGTTGGTATGATTTCGAATTTAAATGTCTTGACTATGGTTTGTGAGGTATTGACTAAGATGTAAATGTTATAAGAATGGTGAATGATTTACCAATGTGCCTTGTTACGAAGTAATATGTAAATGTGCTAACCTCACTTAGATGAATTGTAATTAAATGATTATACTCATGCAATTCTTATTGAGCTATAATTATTATGCTGTTTATACACGGGTTAGAAACTATGACCTACAATAAGTTATGATGACAAATAAAGACATTAAAGACATTTCAAAAAGGGACTCTAGCTTAGCACCGAGTCAACTAGAATGAGAAGTGTCCCTTTCCACATAGGGAATGTAGGATCACTAATGTACTCTTGAGATTGGAGACTAAAATTCATGTAGGATAAAGAGGGTCCCAACTTTATTCCTAGTTCTTGAACTATGTTGACCCATAGGAATAATAGCTAGTGGATCCACTTAGTTGCTATATGCATGTTTTGGCACTACGTTGGCAAGTAGTCCACCTTCATTCGATGTAGGGTTCCATGATACCGGATTCCACATAAGATCATGTGGTCTATGTTAGTTAGGTAAAGATATTCCCAAAAGTTAAAGGAATTAAAGGAATCAACTCTGACTAAGATAACCTAAGGGGTTTAACTTAGTCTAGGTAGGGGTATGGGACTCTACCTAAACATTGCACTAGTTAGCCTTGAGGGAAGTCTTAGGAGGTTGTTCTCATGTATGAATATATTTATAATGGTACATGATATGTATATGATGAACTTGCACATTGTTGATACAATATGTTGATTGGTGTAACTTACGAATATGTGTTTGTCTATATTGTTAAAGTATGATGATATGTACTATTAATTATCATGCTATGCAAAGTGGGATGTTGGTCATGATTTTTGTTGGGTTACTTGATTGAGTAAGGTTATGAGACTTTGCTTGGTCATTGCACTTGTTGACTTGATAGGGGTTGTGGGAATTTGTGTTTCTCTGGTTATAATATAATGAACTCTTATTCATGCTTGTGATTATTTATGACTTGATGATAGAGTTATTCGACTATCTATTCAATTACATATTATGCATGTTGACGTGACTAGTTTTTATGTTGTTGATCTTGTGATGTACATGAATATGACTTAAGGAATATGTCTTATTGATTTGGCATGGTCTTGTTGAATGTTCATAAAGGTTTTCAATGTAAATTTCACACTTAATGAAATGTCCTATTTTAGCATGTTTTCATGATATGTGTGCATATGGTCTCATAATTAGTACTAGTGGTGTACTAACCCTGTTTCTTCCTTTTCCCTAATATTTTAGGTTCTGGTCATTGAAGGGCTTTTGAAGACGACTTGAAGAAGACTTGTATCTCTTAATCGTCTAAGTAGGGTAAGTTCGCACTTTCCGAGGGCGATGCCACTATCTAGCCAATGGAGTTCTTTTTGAGCTAAAAACTTCTATGTTTCTTTCTTTCCATTTAGTATGAAACATTGTATAGCCATGTGAGACATTCTTACTTTGATGTATGGGCTAGGGACAATTTGATATACTCTTATTAGATGCTTATGAGATGAGACGACTATGTAAGACTATGTTATATTCTATATATCTATGTGCAATAAAAGTAGAAGACTAAGTAATCTTCATATACAAAGGGTGTATGTTTACTCGATATATATATATATATATATATATTACGTGTGTGTAGAGGTCTATGTAAACCTCAATGTAGAAGTAGTAAAAAGTTTAAATTTCCACTTATTTTGACCTATGAATCTATCCGAGGGCGATGCCACTATCTAGCCAATGGAGTTTTTTTTGAGCTAAAAACTTCTATGTTTCTTTCTTTCCATTTAGTATGAAACATTGTATAGCCATGTGAGACATTCTTACTTTGATGTATGGGCTAGGGCCAATTTGATATACTCTTATTAGATGCTTATGAGATGAGACGACTATGTAAGACTATGTTATATTCTATATATCTATGTGCAATAAAAGTAGAAGACTAAGTAATCTTCATATACAAAGGGTGTATGTTTACTCGATATATATATATATATATATATATTACGTGTGTGTAGAGGTCTATGTAAACCTCAATGTAGAAGTAGTAAAAAGTTTAAATTTCCACTTATTTTGACCTATGAATCTATCCGAGGGCGATGCCACTATCTAGCCAATGGAGTTTTTTTTGAGCTAAAAACTTCTATGTTTCTTTCTTTCCATTTAGTATGAAACATTGTATAGCCATGTGAGACATTCTTACTTTGATGTATGGGCTAGGGCCAATTTGATATACTCTTATTAGATGCTTATGAGATGAGACGACTATGTAAGACTATGTTATATTCTATATATCTATGTGCAATAAAAGTAGAAGACTAAGTAATCTTCATATACAAAGGGTGTATGTTTACTCGATATATATATATATATATATATATTACGTGTGTGTAGAGGTCTATGTAAACCTCAATGTAGAAGTAGTAAAAAGTTTAAATTTCCACTTATTTTGACCTATGAATGTAATGATTTAAGCGAAGAGGCTAGTCTTAGTCCTCAAAGAGGACAACGACGCCGGTTACATCTAGGGGGTATCCCCGAACGTGACAAACTTTATATTAGAGCATGAGGTTAAATATCCTTGAGTCGATGTCTCTGTCAACCACGTCTAGGTAGATTCGTACTCATAATTGTGAAGCGCGCCACACTTATGAATAGTAATCTATGTGAACTTAGGAAACACTCATTTTATAGGAGTCCTATATCGTGTCTATAGAGTGTTTTTCTATGTGCTTTTAGCATCTAATCCTCTTGTTGTGATTATAGGCAATGAATACTCGAAGTAATGCAGCACGAAGACTTGAAGAACAGATTGCCAATGCGAGAGTTCCTCCCCGTGGTGATCAAGTTCCTCCTCTTGATGAAGATATGAATGATGACCTAACTCCGATCAATCCTCCTCCTTTGACGGATGGGGACATAAGGGCTTATTTTCTCCACATGGCCCAAGCCATTACTACCCAAGCACAATCCTCCACTACTCAAGCTCAATCCATGACGGCCCAAGCTAATAGGTAAGTTCTACCCCGAGCAAACCAACAAGTTGCTACCATGGCATTTTGTCTAAGTGACTTCACAAGGATGAATCCTTCTACATTCTATCGGTCCAAAGTTGAAGATTACCCCTATAAGTTCATTGATGAAATCTACAAGATCCTTTATTACATGGGGTTGTCTACTAGTGAGAAGGCAGAGTTAACATCGTACCAACTCAAAGATGTGTCCCAAACTTGGTATGTCCAATGGAGGGACAATAGGCTGTTAAGGAGTGGACCTGTGACTTGGGAATTTTTCAAGAAGGCTTTTCTTTGATAGATTGTTTCCTAGGGAGAAGAGGGAATCCAAAGTGATGGAGTTCATCAACCTTCTCCAAAAAAGTATGAGTGTGCTTGAGTACTCATTGAAATTCACTAAATTGTCAAAGTATGCTCCTTATTTGGTTTCCGACCCTAGAGATGAAATGAACCGTTTTGTGATGGGAGTGTCGGATGACTTCCATGAAGAGTGTCTTTCGGCTATGCTAAATGACAATATGACCATTTATTGTCTCATGGTTCAAGCTCAACAAGTGGAAGTGGCAAGGGCTAAGAGGAAGAGTAGATATTCAAGAAGGGTAAGATATTCTGATGGTGGTTCTTCAAAAGGAAGGCTTGATATCCAAGACAAGCCTAGGTTTAAGAAGAGGGTTTCTAATCGATTTCCTTCCAAGTTCCCTAAGGCTAGGGATAATGGGGTGTCTAACCCTAAGCCTAAAAAGGGAAGGTATACTAGTTCACCAACTAAGAAGCCAACAAGTGGAAAGTGTGGCAAGAATGTCACGACCAGAATCTAGACCCCAGACAAAATCGGCTTCATTGACTTTTCAGAGGTCGCAGATAAGCTTACAGACGTCATTCTTACTTCATCTAGGTTAATTTTAGCGGAAAATATGAAACTTTTTGTTTTCTTATTTCGTGATAAACATTTTGAACTTAACAACATAGGCGTTCACAAATCAACAATCTAAATAGAGATAATCAAATGAAAGAAATAATTCATAATTACATTAAAAGTAATTTCACCAAAAAGACACCAATACAAAGTCTGAAATAAAAGTTGAAATAAACACTAGTGGAACATGCTTCACTAGCTAAAGCCTACATCTAAGCTAGATAATAACAGTAGCAAGCTCAAAAGCATGAGGGCCTATCAAGTACGGATGGAAACTCCACGTCTGATTAGCTGCAACGTTGTACTGTAAGATCTAACGTCCACTTGTGCCACCTAAAAGTAGATATTTGTATGGAATTAGTACACACTTGTAATAAGTATGGGTATATGCAAGCACACACCAAGGACATGCATGAAAAATAATAGCTTTTTCCTAACAACATGATTTATGGAAAGTCAAGTCAGTGGACTTGCCAAATTTGGATTAGGAAAGTCAATGGACCTGCCAAATTTCGATTTGGAAAGTAATGCCATGAGTGTATCATCCATCATCAAACTTATCATTTTGCAAACAACACATGACATATTTCACATATCATATCACATATAGAACATAATATCTTTCATGTCATTCATTCATATGCCATTAGACCTTTGAATCATGGACTTAACATTAAGACTTTCCAGAAATAAGGGCTCAACATATGGGACCTCAACTAGGGAGTCTGCTTTAGCAAACACAGAGTGTGCTTCGTTCATTTATACGTACTCCATTTCATTTCATTCATGGGCCAGTGTAAACACCAGATATACCTAGGGTGTAGTTTAAGACTTTCATCGAGTTGTTGTGCAATGACAAAGAAAGACCTAATGTCATTACTTCAATCTAACTCAGAGTTTGATTATCCTATCCTAACAACGTTGGTATCATTCATCTCATTATGTGCACCATTTGATGTTGGCCTCCTTCATTCATTGGGAACTTCAACTTTGAAGCAAGACTTCACTGCAAGAGCTCAATTTCAGATCTCTGTCCCCAAATTGCCCCTCCACCTTATTGATTACATAATTAATTATATATTTAGGGTAATTATGATATTACTCTTAGCCTGAAAAAAGACCATTTTACCCCTAGATCCTCCATACCTAAGATTTCCACTTTTTAAGTCCAGTAAAGACTCTTTGGAGTAAATCTTCGTATTTGAGAGCCCTACATGGTTGGACCCAACCTTCCCTATCTCAAACAACTCCCCAAGTTAGTTGGATTTGATGTAGCAAGGGTTCCGAAGTCTGGTTCTACCCGCATCAATCTGTGTGAACCCTGGTCTAATCATAGGCATTCTTGACACATAAAGTATCACTTAATATATCCATTTTTAGGGTTGTTACATTATTCACCCTTAGGACAACTCGTCCCGAATTAAACTACTCTTTACTAACAATAAGTAAGTCATCTATAGAATGTATGCATACATATGTAATTCAATACTCCCCATTGGTGAATATTTGATTCATATATTAACATGATGGTGCACATCCTTGAAACATACTAGTAGCTTCACATTAATAGACTAAGGAACTCTTTCCTAAACTAGTCTCATCAAATCATACAACATAAGTAAACATGTAAGTCATACAAATCAGCAATCAACATGATGACTCAAACATATTAACCTCATATTAGTGCATGAACATCATAAAAACTTAAATACATGAAAAAATAATTAAGGCTACGCACCCGAGACTTCACCAGAGGTGCCTTCCCCTGCATCCCTAGACTTGAGTGTGAAGAATCGTTGCCTCCTTGGAGCCTCTTCACTTGGACCATTTGGTTGAACTCTCTCCTTCCCTTGTTCTTGACTTCTCCTTTTTGGACAATCCTTCACCGTGTGACCTAATTTGCCACAACTCTAACAAGCATTAGAGCCCCTCATACACTCTCCTCCATGAAGTTTGACACACTTCCTACTCTTAACTCTGGGCTTGGAATCCCTATCATAGCGATCCTTGGACGAACTTTACTCCCTTTTATGGGAGAGTCCCTTTTTAAACCTAGGCTTATCCCTTATTTCAGTACTACTCTTCCTTGAACAATTCTTCTCAGCTTGTCTTGACCTATTCCCTGCCCTAGTTTGCTTCCTATACCTGTTTTCCTCCACTTGTTGAACATGGACCATAAGCGTGGAAAGGACCATGCTGGCATGCAACATAGATGCCCTACATTCCTTCTCAAGATTCTCATCAATCTTTGATACAGTGTAAACGAGAGGATTCAACCTTGTGAAGTCCCTTAATTTGCAATCCATGGTGCTGGCAGGTGGGTTCTCCTTGGGAATACCTTGTTGCTCTGCCTTCGTTTCTCCTCGCATCTTTCTGAATTTCAAGAGTTGATGTTAGATACTCTCTTACCAATAAGAAACAGACATAAGAAAATACACAATGAGATCAGAAGAAGGGAGATTTTCCTATGCATCATGCAGTCTCTAATTTAGGTTAGTGGTGCACTTCACTACCATGACTTAGAAACTTCTCAATGTGGTTGATGTGAACTTATTATCCTCGTATTAAACCTAGTGCTCTGTCACGAACGGAATCTAGATCCCAGACGAGACTGGCGTCGTTGACCTCTCAGAGGTCGCAGACAAGCCTACATACGTCATTCTTACTTCATCTAGGATAATTTTAGTGGAAAATATGAAACTTTTTGTTTTCTTATTTCATGATAAATATTTTGAACTTAACATCATAGGAGTTCACAAATCAACCATCTAATATAGAGATAATCAAATAAAAGAAACAATTTATAATTGCATTAAAAGTAATTTTGCCAAAACGGCACCAACACATAGTCTTAAATTGAAGTGGAAAGAAACACTAGTGGATCATGCTCCACTAGATGAAGCTACATCTAATCTAGATAATAACAGTAGACTGCCTCGAAAGCATGAGGTCCTATCAAGTCCGGATGAAAGCTCCACGCCCGGATAGCTGCAATTTCGTACTGTAAGATCTAACGTCCACCTGTGCCACCTAAAAGTAGATATTTGTAAGTAATTAGTACACACTTGTACTGAGTATTGGTATATGCAAGCACACACCAAGGACATGCATGAGAAATAATAGATCTTTCCTAACAACATGATTTATGGAAATCAAGTTAATGGACTTGCCAAATTTGGATTAAGAAAGTCAATGGACCTGCCAAATTTCGATTTGGAAAGTAATGCCATGAGTATATCATGCATCATCAAACTTATCATTTTGCAAACAACACATGCCATATTTCACATATCATATCACATATAGAACATAACATCTTTCATATCATTTATTCATATGCCATTAGACCTTGGAATCATGGACTTAACATTAAGACTTTCCAAAAATGAGGGCTCAACATATGGGACCTCAACTAGTGAGTCTGCTTTAGCAAACACAGAGTCTGCTTTGTTCATTCATACCTACTCCATTTCATTTCATTTATGGGCCAGAGTATACACCAGCTATACCTAGGATGTAGTTTAAGACTTTCATCGGGTTCGTTGTTCAATGACAAGGAATGACCTAATGTCTTTACTTGAATCTTACTCACCATTCGATTATCCTATCCTAACACCTTTGGTATCATTCATTTCATTATGTTCATCATTTGAGATTGGCCTCCTTCATTCATTTGGAACTTTAACTTTGACCGACATAGATTATGTGAGCATCATGTAATCCAGTGTCATGAAACCCCACACCGAAAAGAGGTGGAATCACCGGCCAAAGTGACCCAAAACATGTTAGCGTACATGGGAACTGAACCCCGCCAGATCCCTATATTGGCAGTATAGGTTCAAAGACTAGGAGATATAAGGAGACCCATACCTGGCATGCCAGACAGTCTCATCTCATGAGAGTTACGTGAATCTACGCCCTTCCCTAAAGAAGGAATCACAGCTCAAAGCTAGTCTATCAGTGTACAGTATGAAGTTCCATTACATTCAACTCATATATCATGGATGTTGGCTTCTAGTATGAGTACATAATAGCTTAATAGATGATTTCATCATTTCATTGTTCATGTCATCATTTCATTGTTCATTTCATCATTTCATCATATGGAAATGCACTTGGCCATTTAGTGTATTTTACACTCGTACTTAACACTTCTAGGGTTTCATCATTTCATTACATACATTTTAGGTCACTTACTTTTTAATGTATGCTAGACATATGTGTCTATACATACAAGCCATGGGGCTTCATTCATAGTATGTCTAAGTGATTCATATTTACCCAAGATTATGTGGTACAAGACTTGTGCATCTTGTAGATATGCCAAGATATTGATTTGATCTTTAAAGGCAGCATTCATTAAATATTTACTTACGTATGACTTATGTGTCAATACGGAATTGGGAAAGGGAACCCGATTTCGAATCCCTTGGAAAACACTTAATCTTATTTTAAACTTAATAATCACATTTTTCAGATTTGGGGGACCCTAATTCGATTCCCATCAACCTCATAATATTTCCTTTCTTTTTCTCATCTCCTTTTTCGTTTAAGTCAAGGAGGTTGTGGGTTCAATCCCCCACAAGCTCATTATTTTTCTTTTATTTTCTCTCTTAACTTTCTCACCTATCCAAGAGGTTGTGGGTTCAACCCCCGCTCTCCACATTTATTTTCTCCTTTATTTTTCTCTTAACTCTCTCATCCATTCAAGAGGTTGTGGGTTCAATCCCAACTCACAACATCTATTTTTCCTTGCATTTTTCTCATGAAATTTTTATGAAATTTGCATTTAGTGAGGTCATGGGTTCAACCCCCAAAGACCTCACATTTAAAAAAATTTTAAACGAAGCTCATTTTTTAAAAGTTTGCCGAGACTATAATTTCCAGCAGGCAGGAAATTTAGTCTCTTCCAATTCATTTTTGTCTTAATCTTTTGTTGATTTTTTTCTTGTAGCTTTCATGTAATGATGTCTTGATCCTTAGTGATCTCACTTATTTTACATTCATTTTCGTTGCATTTTGTACCATTTTTTAGGCCGAACCCAACGTACCAAATGCTGAAAATTTGTTCACTATTTTAAGCTTCTTTTTATCATCATTCATACGTTGATTCTTAAGGCGTTTCGTGGATCATTTGGTGCATATTTAAGTGTAATTTTATTATGAATATATTCAGCCAAAAATTACCATCTAATCCAGCAACATTACATCACTTTTACACCACATGATTTACACAAACATTCATTCAACCATAAATACATATCATTTTTCACATACTTTCGGTTGACATAACTTAACATGCTTGCAAGTCCAAACACAAAATCAAGAACACTTTATCACGAAAATGAAACTTCATAATTAAATTACTAGCAAACATACCAAACAACATGATCTCTAACCTATTTCACATTGAGATCAAAGAGATACTAGGGACAAGGAGTTCGACAAGAACGGGAACAACCCTAGTTTTCGAGTAGATTCATCTGAGCCTTAAGAGTCTTTTGGGAAAGGGACCAAGAGTAAGAAAACCCATACCTTATTTTGACGTTAAAACTTTGAAGTTGCTGCCCAAAAACTCCACTCAAGAACACGACTAAGCCTCATCAATATTAAATCCACTCGAATGAAAACCTCCCTTAGCCTAGTGTGCGATTAATATTTGTTTCTTGTGATTTCGTATGAATTCTTCAAGTGTGAAGAACTTAGTTTATTTTTCTGATTTTGTATCTAATTTTGGCAGAGAAATTTTGTGTGAAAAAGGAAGAGAGATTGAGCGTGTGAATGGAGAGATAAATGAGAGAGAGAGAGTACGAGTCATAGTAGGCTTAGGAGTCTAGTTTAGGACTTAGTCAAATAAGGTTTACTTAATTATAAAAATCTTATTTTTATTTAATTTTAAATCAGATAAATAATAATAATACTTAATTAATTGTATTAATTCAATAGCTTTAATAAAAATCACATTAATTCATTGCTTCCATGTAGGTTCGAACCCGGGTGAAGCGAGGCTTCACTTCAAGAGCTCAATTTCGGCTTTCTCTTCAAATTTACCCTCCACCTTATTAATTAAATAACTTATTATATATTTAGGGTAATTACCCCTAGACCCTCCAAACCTAAGATTTCCTCTTTTTAAGTATGGTAAAGACTCCTTCGAGTAAATATTCATATAAGAGAGCCCTACATGGTTGGACCCAACCTTTCCTAGCCCAACTAACTCCCCAAGTTCGTTGGCTTGGATGTAGCAAGGGTTTCAAAGTCTATTTCTGCGCACATCAATCCTTGTGTACCCTGGTCTAATCATAGGCATTCTTGACACATTAAGTATCACTTAGTATATCCATTTTTAGGGTTGTTACAATGAAGCACAATGGTGATTGTCTTAAGGGGACGAATAATTGTTTTGGTTGTGGTAAGAGTGGGCACAAGGTTCGAGATTGGCCAAATGTGAGGAGGCAAGATAAGGAGAGTTGACAAGCAAGTGGTTATAATGATGCTCCAAATAAGAATCGCTTCTATGCTCTCTGCTATTGGGGTGAGAAAGAGACATCTCCTGACATGGTGACCGGTAAGTTGAAAGTCTTTTGCATTGATGTATATGCTTTACTTGATCCGAGCACTACATTATATTTTGTTACTCCTTTGATAGCTATGAAATTTGAAATCTTACCCGACATTCTAAATGAACCTTTTATGGTGTCGACCCCGATGGATGAGTCGGGTTGCTCAAAAAAGGGTGCATAGAAATTGGCCTATAGTGTTGCCCAATAGAGTTACTTATGTTGAACTAGTAGAACTTGACATGTTTGATTTTGATGTCATATTGGTTATGGAATTGTTGCATGTTTGCTTTTCCTCTATAGATTGTAGAACGAGGGTGGTGAAATTTAAATTTCCAAATGATCCAATTTTAGAGTGGAAGGGGGGAAATTCGATTATTAGAGATTGTATCATCTCTTGTTTGAAAGCTTGTAAAATCATATCTAAATGTTGTATATACAAAATAGTAAGACTCCAAGATTTAGACTCCAAAATATCTCACATTGAGTCGGTCCCCATAGTAAGGGAATTTCCGGAGGTCTTTCCTAATGATATTCCCAGTATTCCCCCCAAATGGGAAATTGATTTTTGTATAGACTTGTTACCGGATACAAATCCAATTTCAATTCCTCCTTATCGGATGGCTCCAGCCGAATTGAAAGTGTTGAAGGCTCAACTCAAAGATTTACTAGACAAAGGCTTCATTAGAACTAGTATTTCTCCATGGGGTGCTCCAATTTTTTTTTGTGATGAAGAAGGATGAGTCCCTTAGAATGTGCATTGATTATCGCCAACTCAATAAAGTCAGCATAAGAACAAGTATCCTCTTCTTCTGATTGACAACTTTTTGATCAACTCCAAGGGGCAAGCTACTTTTCTAAGATTGACTTGAGATCGGGTTATCACCAACTTAAGGTGAGAGATGAGGATATACCAAAAATTACATTTCAAACTATATATGATCACTATGAGTTCTTAGTAATGTACTTTGGTATCACTAATGCCACGAGGACATTTATGGATCCCATGAATAGGGTGTTTTGAAGTTACATAGATTCACTTTTCATTATCTTCATTGACGATATCTTGGTATACTCAAAAAATGAGGGTGATCACATGTATCATTTGAGGGTGGTGTTACAAGGGCTTAAAGAGGACCAATTATTTGCCAAGTATAGCAAATGTGAATTTCGGTTAAGGTCGATGGCATTTCTTTGTCATATCATCTTTAGTGAGGGAGTTGAGGTTTATTCAAGGAAAACCGAGGTGGTCAAGAATTGGCCTAAACTATTGAATCCAACCAAAATTAAGAGTTTCTTGGTCTAGCGGGTTATTATCGGAGGTTTGTGGAGGGTTTTGCGTCCATTGCATCTCCCTTGACTACTTTGACCCAAAAGAGTAAGAAATTTGAGTGGTCGGAGGCATGTTAGAAAAACTTCCAAATCTTGAAAGATTGGCTTACTTCCGCTCAGGTGTTGACTTTGCCGGAGGGTACAAAGAGCTTTGTTGTATATTGCGATGCATGCCGAGTGGGTTTAGGGTGCGTGTTTATGAAACATGAGAACGTAGTAGCCTATGCTTCTAGAAAACTTAAGGTGCATGAGAGAAACAATCCAATTATGGATCTTGAGTTAGAGGTCATGATATTTGCCTTGAAAATAAATTAGCATTATTTATATGGTGTTCATGTTTATGTGTATACCGACCACAAGAGTCTCCAATATGTGCTTACTCAAAAGGAGTTGAATCTCCGAAAAAGGTGGTTGGAATCGTTGAAAGATTATGACATGAGTGTTCTCTATCACTCGACAAGGCCAATGTGGTTGCGGATGCTCTAAGTCGTATGACCAAGGGTAGTGTGTCTCACGTACATAAAGCCAAGAAAGACCTAGTAAAAGATGTTCATAGGTTGGCTAGATTAGGTTTTATGTTGGAAGATTCTCCGAATGGTGGTTTTATTGTCCATCATAACTCCGAGTCATCATTGGTGGCTGAGGTGAAGTCCAAACAACATGTTGATCAACCATTGATGGAGTTGAAAGAATCGGTTCTCGGCAAGCTTAATGAGTCATTCTCCTCGGGGAAGATGTTGTCTTGAGGTATCAAGGAAGGTTGTGTTTTCCCAATGTAGATGTTTTGAGGAACCGGATTCTTGAGGAAGCTCATGAGTCCCGTTACTCCATTCATTCGGGTTTAACTAAGATGTATCATGACCTTAGGTAAGTGTTTTGGTGGAAAGGTTTGAAAAAGTACATAGCAGAAACGTTGTAAAGTATCCAAATTTCCGACAAGTGAGAGTCGAACATCAAAAGTTAGGTGGTTTACTACAAGAAATCAAAGTTCCTACTTGGAACTGGAAAGACAAAAATATGGATTTTGTTGTAGGTTTACCTCGGATACAAAAGAAATATGACTCTATATGGGTAGTTGTGGATAGGTTGAACAAATCCGCTCATTTCATTCACGTCAAGTCTACCTATTTGGCAGAAATTTATGCAAGGATCTTCATAAATGAGATTGTGTGTCGCCATGGTATTCCGTTATCCATTATATTTGATAGGGGTGCACAATTCACATCTAGGTTTTGGAGGTCATTCAAATAAGGGATGGGTACCAAGTTGAAGTTAAGCACCACTTTTCATCCCCAAACGGATGATCAAGCGGAGCATACTATTCAAACCCTTGAGGACATGCTTAGGGCTTGTATTATTGATTTCAAGGGGAATTGGGATAATTATTTTCCTTTGGCGGAGTTTTCTTACAATAATAGCTACCATTCATCTATATCTATGGCTCCTTACAAAGCCTTATATAGTAGGAGGTGTAGGTCTCCTATTGGATGGTTTGAAGTGGGCGAGTCTTCACTTTTGGGTCCCAAATTAATTAATAAGACTTTTGATAAGGTTCATATTATAAGGAACCGGTTGCAAACAACCTATAATCGGCAAAAGTCTTATGCCGATCATAGGAGAAGAGATTTGGAGTTTGAAGAAGGTGATAAAGTTTTCTTAAAATTTCGCCTATCAAAGGGGTGGTTAGATTTGGCAAGAAAGGGAAACTGAGTCCTCGTTAGGTACGTCCCTACAAAATATGGCAAAAAGTTGTTAAGGTTGCCTATGAGTTGAAACTCCCAAGTGAATTGGCTTTGGTTCATCCGGTTTTCCATGTTTCCATGCTTAAGAAGTGTATCAGTGATCCTGAGTCTATTCTTCCTATTAAGGATCTTGGTGTGAAGGATAACCTCTCTTGTGAGGAGGTTCCGGGTCAACCCTTGATAGGCAAGTAAAGGAACTGAAGAACAAAGAGGTGGCTTCCGTAACGGTATTATGGAAGAATAACGTAGTTGAGGGTGCGACATGGGAGGCCGAAGCCGACATAAAGTCCTGTTACCCTCATGTATTTGATAATAAGGTTTGTTGTTCTTACTAGTAATAAAAATAATGACTAAAAATTGAAGTTTCTTGATTTTTGGTGAAGTTGTGAAAAAATGTGCATTTTTGATGTCATTACAGTGAAGTTACACTGACATGTGCATTTGGACTTGAAAAATTTACAATTCTTCTTGTTTTGAGTCATGTTGTGCATTTTGATATGGTGAGTCCTTATGAAGTGATACTCAGCATGTTGATAAGTAAAGATATGGCATAATTAACTCATATATGATATGTTGAGCTCATGTAGTTGTTGTGAGAAGGAAATTCCTCATAATGTGATATTGAGCCTTATGTGTGGTATTTGATGTTTTGAATTGCTTTGTGTAAATACCATGAATGATGTTGTTATGTAGTGTTCTTTATATGGCTGTTAGTCTTGATTCTATTATTTCCTTCGAAAGACTTTTAGTGTCACTCGGGGACGAATGTTCCTAAGGGAGGGATAATGTAACACTTCGAAAATCCAAGACGTGTTCTAGAGCCTAACATAAGTATCATAAGGTGTAGACACTGTTTTAAAGTCTATTTTAATGAATATAAGTCATTTAGAAAGTCTAGAAACCAAAACGTCCAAGAACATCCATGAACTCCGGAAACTAGTTCAATGAGGTGCTACCGTGCCTCAGCCTATTAGACTAGCTTTTAAGAGTCGAAAAATTATGAAAATTGGTGGAAGGGTGTGTACAATGTATTAGAGTCAGTTCATAGTCAAAACGTCTGGGCACCACTCCCCAAGGGCCAACCAAGAGCCCTTGCATTTTGGGGTCAAAGACTGCCTAGGCAGTCTGCAACCACGAAGGAATCGACGGGGCGTCGATTCCATCCGTTGACCAACATTAGCCAAATTCCCGAAGGAAATCTTTTGCACAGTCTCTGAACTTACCGATGGATGTGAAGCATGGAAGGTGGGACTGGCCGTCGATTGACCTACGATCCGTCGATCATCGTGTCGTTTGTGAGGTCCTGTTTTACTGCTCGTTTTCACTTAAGTGAAGTAATTAATTGTCTTAGTTAGGAATTTAATTAGGGGTTATGGGAGGTATAATTAAGTTGGTTAACCACCTATATGAAGTCCTAACGTAATTAAGACTAACAAAAACTCTCATAACTAACAAACCCAAAACTTCTTCCTTCTCTCTCCCAAAGAAAACCCCATTGAAGACCAAGCTAGAGGTGGGTTCAAGGGATTAAAAGGGTCAACTTCATCCATAAATATTCATCAATTAGTGATGTATGATATCTCCTTCACCATTGAGACCTCTTTCCTCCAAGGGTTCCATCAAATTGATTTCAAAAGTTGAGTTTTCAAGTGGGTTTTCATCCAATACGAAATTGATGTTATGAATTGATTTATTTATGATTTATTTTGGATATTATAAATATATGAACATGCATTTTAACTCAACTATGTTATATATTGATGAATTGGTCTAGTTTGTAGAAGATGACCTTTGCCCCTTAACCCTAGGTTGTGATCTTGATGTGAATTGATTAGTCTTAGATCAATTGACTTGGTTATTGGTTGAATTAATACTAGGTGATCTATTGTACCAATAATGAATAGATTAGGTTGAATTATTTTTCTATCATTTTAGTTCTCGAGTAATTGCTTTAGATTATGACTTTGATCTATGTATCTTATCCCAAGCTATGAACTAGTATTGGATTATGTTGTAGTAATTCAATTAGCCTTGTGGTAATAGTTATATGATGATACTACACCCTAATTGGGTTGATTAAGGGTTTTGGTAAGACCTTGATGATGAATTATGAAGGAGACTTGGTAAGTCTTGTGATCCCTATTCTTTACTTCAATCATGGTTAATTGTGATTAAGTCATGAGGTTGTATTGTAGTGTGCCTTATATATGGATTTATAGGGTTGGTATGATGTTGAATTTAAATGTCTTGACTATGGTTTGTGAGGTGTTGGCTACGATGTAAATGTTATAAGGATGGTGAAGATTTACCAATGTGCGATATTATGAAGGGATATGTAAATGTGCTATCCTCACTTATATGACTTGTAATAAAAGGATTATACTCATGAAATTCTTATTGAGCTATAATGATGATGATGTTTATACAAGGGTTAAACCTTATTACTTACAAGTATGTATGATGATTAATAATGATATTAAAGACATTTCAAAAAGGGACTCTAGCTTAGCACCGAGTGAAGTAGAATGAGGAGTGTCCCTTCCCACATAGGGACGGTAGGATCACTAATGTACTCTTGAGATTGGAGACTAAATGCATATAGCATAAAGAGGGTCCCAACTATATCTCCTAGTTCTTGAACTATGTTGCGCTCATATGAATACTAGCTAGTGGATCCACGTAGTTGCTATGTTCATGTTTTGGTACTACCTTGGCAAGTAGTCCGCTTTTTTCGGTGTAGAATTCCATGACACTGGACTCCATATTAGCTCATGTGGTCTATGTCGGTTAGGTAAAGATGTTCCTAATATGTAAAATGAATTAAAGAATTCAACTCTAACTAACATAACCTAAGGGGTTTAGCTTAATCTATGCAGGGGTATGTGACTCTACCTAAACATTGCACTAGTTAGCCATGAAGGAAGTCTTAGGAGGATGTTCTCATGTATGAATATGTTTATAATGGTACGTGATATGTATATGATGAACATGCACATTGTTGATACTATATGTTGATTGGTGTCACTTAGGAATATGTGTTGGTCTATATTGTTAATGTATGATGATATGTACTCTTAAATGTCATGCTATGCGAAGTGGGATGTTGGTCATGATTCTTGTTGGGTTTACTTGATTGAGTAAGGCTATGGGGCTTTGCTTGGTCATTGCACTTGTTTACTTGATAGGGGTTGTGGGTAATTGTCTTGCTTTGGTTATGTTATAGTGAACTCTTATTCATGCTTGTGGTTATTTATGACTTGATGATACAGTCACTCGACTATGTATTCTATTACATGATATGCATGTTGACTTGACTAGTTTTGATGTTGTTGGTCTTGTGATGTACATGCCTATGACTTAAGGAATATGTCTTATTGATTTGGTAAGGTCTTGTTGAATGTGCATAAAGGTTTTCAAAGTAAATTGCATACTTAATGAAATGTCCTATTTTAGCATGTTTTCATAATATGTGTGCATATGGTCTCATACTTAGTACAAGTGGTGTACTAACCCCGTTTATTCATTTTCCATATCATTTTAGGTTCCGGTCGTTGAAGAATTTTTGAAGACGACTTGGATCTCTTAATCGTCCAAGTAGGGTAGGTCCTCACTTTTCAAGGGTGATGCCACTATCTAGCTAATGGAGTTGTTTTTAGTGTAAGACTGCTATGTTTCTTTGTTTTTCATTTAGTATGAAACATTGTATAGACCATGTGAGGAATTCTTACTTTGATGTACGAGCTAGGCCAAATTTGATATACTCTTATCATATGGTTATGTGATGAGACGACTATTTAACACTATATTATATTCTATATATCTATGTGCAATAAAAGTAGAAGACTAAGTAATCTTCATATATGAAGGGTCTATGTATACTCGATATATATCTATTATGTGAATGTAGAGGTCTATGTGAACCTCAATGTAGAAGTAGTTAAGAGTTTAAATTTCCACTAATTTTGTCTTATGATATAATGATGTAAACTAAGAGGCTAGTCTTATTCCTCAAAGAGGACGACGACGACGGTTACATCTAGGGGGTATTCCTGGATGTGACATTAAAAGAGTCTCAAAATTTATATCTCAAAATAGAGTACATACTAAAATATAGACATGAACAACTCAACTCAAAGATCTTTATAACAACATAGAAAAAAAGTCAATACTTAGAACTCAACGACACTATCCATCTCAACAATACTCAATTTATAGTGTTCATGCTGAAATATAGACATGAAAAAACAAACTCAAGAATCTTAATACATAAAATGTAACAATTCAATAATTAGGAATAGAATTTCAAAAAGAAACGGGAACTCAAGAATTAAAATTAACTTTCTCTAGAATACTCATATCTAGGGGTAGAATTCAAAAATTTTCTTTTATTGATTTGAAAGTAGACGTAGGGAATGAGGATGAAATAATCCAACAACATGATAGATTAAATACCTATAATAATAAGATCCTTGAAGAATCTAGAAGAACTTGATTAGAAGGCATGAGACCTAGCATGAAGGAGAAAAATCAAGAAAACCTTTCTTGAGATTTCATGAGTTAGTGTCTGAAACACTATGACAAAGAATTATGACTTTTTTTAGTGACTCGTAATTATATGGTGGAATTTTAATTGTAAATAATTAAATTTTGGAGAAGGCCTTACCTTGAAGGGGAATATTTATAAGGATTGAACGAATCTTGAATTGAGTCTTCTACTTTGATTTTTTCTTAGGATTTTGTCTTATGATTTGGGAGAGAAAAGAATGATGGATTAAGAGATGAAAAATCTGATTGTTTTGGGTTTATAATTATTGAAGAAATTCTTTAAGGTTTCCTAGATGTAAAAAGAAAAAAAGACCCTTTTTAATGTTTTCCCGTTAGCTAATTCTTCACAACACTTTATCAGGTTACTGAACTTGTCACAACTTTTTACAAAAACCTCATATTTTGTGAAATTGGTGAAGTTTAAAAGAAGATTCAATTACCTTTAATTATATAGTTTATGGGCCATGTTAATCTCTATATTGTAAGAGATACGGTCATTTAAAATTGACCAAAAAGGAATCTTACATTAAAGCTTAATCGATAAGGAAACTTTCAACTCAACTGTGTGCTAGAAGTTTTTAGTTACCTTAATTACTATCAAAAATTATTCCCGCACTAAATAATTTTCCTTTACAGTTATGGCCGGGCAATTTAAAAATCTCTCAATATGATCATTCAAGTTAATGAAGAATTCTTCAAGTCTTAACTTAGAATTTTTTAGGATGTTGCAATATCTTTCCCTTTGGATAATTCTTCCTCGAATGACGGATTGTATGACAATGGAGTGGGGTTAATATTAATTTATTAAAGTCTAACCCAAAATCACAAAGTACTGAACAAAAGATGATTAATTAAGTCATATCATGAAACACCTAATGTGTCACATATTATCCACATGTTAACAAAAAGTTCAAACTTATAACCTTAACTACTCCATAGACTCCTACTAACCCACTTTATAAGAACTTCTCATCCTCTCATCACGTCTACCAACTGAATGTTTATGCATTACCACAAGGAAGATGACTTAGTACTTATACTAAAACCTTATCACCTTCTTCCTCCATATTTATAACCTTAGATGCAATAAACACACCATCACTATCTAAATAAAATAGCAATCCTCCATCATCACACAACTACTATCAACAATGCCACTCTCCAAAACTGAAAAGGATTACTCAAAGGACTTTAAGGTGAAATATCATAACCACGATACATTCGAGAATTCTGATATAAGAATATCTGTGGCATAAGATTATGTTGCAAGGCATTGAGAGTAAATCATGAACTTATGAGACGGAACATACTATAAGACATGATATTTACATGAATAGGTTCATGTCATGAAGCTTTTATCCAATACTTTATTGAAAACTCGAGGTTAATGGGATTAATTCTTTTACTCTTCATTCCAGAAATTGAGCATAGATGATAATCTCTTTGAATTGTATGATCAGAGGTCATAGATACAATTGTGATATTAGGAGTATCAAAAATATGTTTTAATAACTTCTCTTGAGGAATATGCAAGATTATGAAAGGATTGATACTTATCTAAAACTATTTATGGAGACATCACTATTTCATCCTCAACACTTGACCTGATTTATCATCTCATCATCTCCTCCTTAGGTTTGGAGTTGACACTCTATAAGCATGTACTAACAATCAATGTAAAACCTCTTTCTATGATGCTTCTATTAACCTCTTTTTAATGGATCGTAAGGTTGCTTCATCTAAATCTTAAGGGAAGAAAATTAATGCTTACCTTAGTCTACTATACATTAATAGATCAATTATACTATCTAGGCACACAGGAAAAGTACTAATTAATTTATCGAAAACCTCACCTGATTACAAACGATCTCGGGTACACCTCTTAATGCTCTTCTTATTGTTATAACTTAGCCACACTTCAAAAGCTTAATGTTTATTTCTAATCTCGCATATCAATATGATTTTTCTCTTACTATACTAACTTACAACTACAAGGAAACACTCGCCCACTAAAACCTCATGAAAAGTAGTTAATCTTTACCTCTCAGTTTTGATAATTACAACATGTCGTCAGGCTTTAATTCACAACTTAAGTACTATATAACCACTCGTTATACACCATTGCTTTACTTATTCTGTAACTCTAATAATATTATAAGCTTCCCTTTTATAACCATAAACCTAATTTAGTGTTATTCCCTCATGAATACTCCTGCTCTTCTATTAAATAGCTACACTTGGTCATTACTAACACAATGGCACATCATTATAACCTTCTTTATAGTTAAAGTATACTCAAACTAATCCTAACTAGTAACTATTCTTCTACCTTCTATCGTGAACTCTATAAAAAATTATTACTTCTTAGTCTACTCATAACTAAAAACTCATGATTAATAACATACATGGTTCATGAATATAATAACATAGCTTGCCTCATAACTACCTTCCGTTTATTTAATTACTGGAACTCCTCACACATTCTTCTAACTTTTGTCTCTCTTCTTACTACTCCTTGTAATCTCATCACTCGTACTATTTTTCGGGTGAAGATACTAGCCAAGCTCCAAAACACAGTTTTCGCATAGGAGTTTCAACTGAAACCAGGTTTAGAGAAAGGAGTATGAAAATACATTTTTCTTTAGCTCGACACAGGATTCATATGAATAAGAGTGTTATCACACCTCGAGCCTACACTCTGGATATTGCCAACACCCAATGACTATTGTTGGCCTCGAACGAACCCTTGGCCTGGGTTACTTGACTAAGGGAAGACTTAACTCAACATATAACAAGAAAACATTCTCTAAAGAATGCTTAATATAAAATAGCTTGGACAAATTGGCACTTAAGTCTGATGATAAAATATCTGTAAATAAAGAGAGACTCAAACTAAACTATCTAAAGGACTATATGTTCTATGAAGCCTCTATAATACTAAGATGAATATTGGGAAAAAGACCACAATATTATTTAAATTAAAAAGACTAGAAAGCAATAAAAGAGTCCTCCAGAATGCAAGAAGGATCACCACTGACTCTGAGTGCTCAAACTAGATCAACGAGGAGATGGATGATGATCCAAGATGATGCAAACTAACTGACATCAGTACATTAAATATACAAATATGCGTGTTGGGATGCTAAACACTTACCTTGGCTCTGCTCAAGTCATGGATACTTAACTATATATATGAAGCAATAAAACAGACGTGATATATATATATATGTATATATATATATATATATATGTATGTGTATATATATATA